>NC_137075.1:108137200-108177200 GCF_951640355.1 Cnephaeus nilssonii | reverse complement strand
TGGGGATTTCCCTTTCTCTCTTACTGAAACCTGCATTGCAGAATGGTGCTTGAACTTTACTCAAAAAATGCTTTACTACTGGGCCAGCAGGATCTTTAACTAAAGGGTGTATTCTCCACTAAAGGGCCTTGCCAGATAGTTTAACTGGATGAATTATCCTTATCCAATTTATACAGCATCGAACTAGAAGTGATAGCTAATACAAAGACTTATTATTTTAAAAATACCCCAATAGACTGGAATTATGGCAGGAAACCAGTATTAGCACAAATCAAATAAATTCAGGTAAGAAAAAAAAAATCAACAATACTCATGAACTAAACTAGGCCTATGTGGAAGGCAATTATTCCTGTGGCTGGCCCAAAAAGAGAAGTATTTACTCAGGAGACTGAACCAAGACCCAAAATAAGATTGCTATGTTTGCAGTAGTAGATTTAACCTCTATAACTCCATATGGCAGAATAGAGAACACTGTTGAATAAGTTTCTAAAAGACAGATCGATGTTAGAGCAAATGAAAAGAAAAAAAAGAGCATCTGACACTGGAAAAGATGGCATAGTAAGGAGCAGCCTGCTTTCCTAGATGTGCTTAAAGCTGGCTAACCATTTATCACTCCTATATCTTCCTCCCTCTCACCCCCTTTTTCCCCTCCTCCTCCCCCAGGCCTGCTTCTCTTAAGTACCTGAAATATTCCTCCAAACTTAAAACTATTAACCACTTTATTTAAAAATACATATATGTATATTTTTAAAATTGATTTCAGAGAGGAAGGGAGAGGGAGAGATAGAAACATCAATGATGAGAAAGAATCATTTATCGGCTGCCTCCTTGTTGGGAATCAAGCACGCAACCTGGGCCTGTGCCCTGACCGGGAATCGAACTGTGACCTCCTGGTTCATAGGTCGATGCTCAACCACTGAGTGACACCAGACGGGCTTAACTACCTTCTTTATAGCTACTACAAAGGAAAACCTCAGGTTAGTTCCCATCCAAGTTTTTATAAACCCTGAATGAGGGCAATTTAATTGCAGTAAGGTGGCACAATGGGATGAAAGAGCCCATGTTTCAGTCAGACCAATATTTGCATCTTTGTTCCATCACTCACTGACCGGAGAGCTGGGCTGCACGCACTTCTCAGGCTGTCTCCTCACAGGAAACCAGCACGGTAATAATACTGAAGTAACAGTATGAAGAGGAAAAGATACCTATCAGACCAGCTACTGTGGAAGAGTTCAAGGCCTCTATGTGTAAGAGCAGGAGAGGCACAGGCTCTAGTATTAATGACCATGAATTCCTATGCATTAATATACAGTAGTGATGCCAGGGCACTGCTTAGCACAGTGCTCTATGGTCTGAACTGTGGCAAACATGTTACATTTAGAATCCATCCATGCTTGACTCAATGTCAACTATACCTATCAAAGAACGACTGCCCGGGGACCCATCCCCTACCAGTTAGGGGACTTTGGGCAGGTTAGTTTATCTCCCTGGCATCTATTTCCTGAATAACAGAACTTTACAACCTCATGAAATGGGAAAGATCAAATGAATACAAAGAATGAATTTTGTTCCCCACAAATTCACATGTTAAAACCCTAACCCACAAGGTGATGGTATTTGGAGATGGGCCATTTGGGAATTGAGTAGGTTTAGATGAGAACATGAGGGTAGGCCCTCATGATGGGCTCGGTGCCCTTATAGTAGAGGTACCAGAGTATGCTCGCGTGCCCTGGCGCTGTGCACCCCCAGCCCCAGACATGGTGGGAAGGCAGCCACAGAAAGAGAACTCTCACCAGAACCCAACCATGCTGGCATCCTGATCTGGGACTTCTCAGCCTCTACAACTGTGCAAAAGAAATGTCTGTTGTTTAAGCCAGCCAGTCTATGGTATTTTGTTATAGTGGCTTGAGCAAACTAATGCAATAAGTTAATATGGGTAATACACTTAGAGCAGTGCTCAGTATATAATAAATGCTCAAATATTAGCAGACTAGAGGCTCGGTGCACAAAATTTGTGTATGTGCCTGCACCCTCTTCAATCCGGAACCCCTTGGGGGATGTCCAACTGCTTCTCACAATCCTGGACCACTGGCTCCTAATCGCTCATCTGCCTGCCTGCCTGGTTGCCCCTAACTGCTCCCTCCTGCCGGCCTGATCGCCCCCTCACTGCCTCTGCGTGCTGGCCTAATCACCCCTAACTGACCCCCTGCTGGCCTGGTAGCCCCTAACAGACCCCCCCCCGCTGCTGGCCTGGTCACCTTACTGACCCCCCGCCAGCCTGGTTGCCCCCATCTGCCTCCCCACCGGCCTAGTCGCCCCTCACTGCCCCCCTACCAGCCTAATCACCCCCAACTTCCCCCCTGCCAGCCTGGTTGCCCCCAACTGCACTTCCCCACTGCCTCCTGCCGGCCTGATCGACCCTAACTGCCACATACACACACACACACACACACACACACACACACACACACACCCCAGCCAGCCTGGTTGCCTCTTACTGCCCCCCTGCTGGCCTGGTCACCCTCAACTGCCCCCCCCTGCCGCTTGGTCGCCCCTCATAGCCCCCCTGCCGGCCTGGTCGCCCCATGCAGCCTGCTTGTTCAGACGTTTGGCTGTCCCTCACTAATCCCCTGCCAGCCTGGTCATCCCACGCAGCCTGCTTGTTCAGTCATTTAGCCGTCCCTCACTAACCCCCCTGCTGGCCTGGTCATAGGCAGCCATCTTATGAGGGCATGAGGGTTAATTTACATATTACCTCTTTATTATATAGGATTATTATATAGGATATCAGAAGTAGTCTACAGCAATCAAGTCCCACAAAAGAGACCTAGCTAGAATCTACCATTCAATTTTTAAGCTTTACTTATTTCCCAAGAAGGGAAAACTGTAAACAAACAAAAACATCTTCCAACTCCCCAAAACCAAGAAAACAAAAACTTAATTTTCAGCAGGACGCACAATAATGCAAACAGTCCTTATCCTGTGCCATGTACTATCCTCTGCTCTTCCAAGAGGTTTTGAATGTTAAATTAATTCTCACTACAGCCCTATGAGGTACTTTATTATTCCCATCTTACAAATGAAAAAAACTAAGACCCAGGGAGGTTAAGTGACCTGTCACAGCAAGGCCAGGGTGAAACCTGGCTGTGAACCCATTTGACATGGCTTCACTGTGTTCCCAACCATACTTATGCACCCCTCTCTTCATGTTAACAATGGTCTACTCCAAGACGGAAAGGAATGTTCATAACTTTAGATGGATTACACTTAGGGTACTGGCATGTCTTAATAAAGTCCAGTATTTTTATTTTTATTTTTATTTTTTTAAATTTTTTTTTAAAATATATTTCATTGATTTTTCACAGAGAGGAAGAGAGAGGGATAGAGAGTCAGAAACATCGATCAGCTGCCTCCTGCACACCCCCCACCGGGGATGTGCCCGCAACCAAGGTACATGCCCCTGACCGGAATCGAACCCGGGACCCCTGAGTCCGCAGGCCGACGCTCTATCCACTGAGCCAAACCGGCCTCGGCAAAGTCCAGTATTTTTAAAAAGGTAAACTACACTTAAAAAAAAAAGAGCTATTACTTACTTCTTAATGATAAGATTCAGATTTAATAAGGACAAGACCCAGCAAGATTACCTGCACATAACCAAATCAAAGCTAAAAATGACTTTGCAAAACCAGGAAGGAAACTTTTTCTTATTCATGCTGTTTTCAAAACCATCATATGTATACAAAATTATAGAGATCTTTAAAGGCTGACCTAAAAGACACTGATGAAGAGAAATTTTCCAATGGAAAAAAATATATCTCTTACTAGAATCTCACACTTATTAAATCAATATGTCAGCCTGAATATTGTGAATACTTTGCAACTGACACGATTTTAACACCTGTGTTCAAAAGCTGCCTTAATAAGCCAGTCCACATTTTTGGGTAGTGGCAGGATAAAAAAAATTACATATTGTTGATGGCAGAGTGTTCCTTAAAGTGACTGTTAGCTTCTGCCCTGACCAGTTTGGCTCAGTGGATAGAGCGTCAGCCTGCGGACTGAAGGGTCCCAGGTTCGATTCCAGTCAAGGGCATGTACCTTGGTTGTGGGCACATCCCCAGTAGGGGGTGTGCAGGAGGCAGCTGATTGATGTTTCTCTCTCACCGATGTTTCTAACTCTCTATCCCTCTCCTTTCCTCTCTGTAATAAATCAATAAAATATATATTTTTTTTTTTAAAAAGTGACTGTTAGCTTCTAAAGCTGTGCTCCATGCACCAGGGCTTAAAAGCACAATATAAAGAGAACTGTTCTTGATCTGTGATTGGTACTGAGGAAGAAAAAAGGCTGAAAGAACTAAAAGGCCAAAGAGCCCGGCCAGCGTGGCTCAGTGGTTGAGCATTGAGCTATGAACCAGGAGGTCACAGTTCAATTTCTGATCAGGGTACATGCCTGGTTTGTGGGCTCGATACCCAGTGTGAGGTGTGCAGGAGGCAGCCGATCAATAATTCTCATCATTGATGTTTCTATTTCTCTCTCTCTCCCTTCCTCTCTGAAATCAACATATATTTTTTAAGAAAAGCCAAAGATGTGTCCTGGCCAATGTGGTTCTGTTGGTTGGAACACTGTCCCGTCAACAGAATAGTCTTGGATTTGATTCCCAGTCAGGGCACATCCCTAGGTTGCGGGTTCGGTCCCCAGTTGGGGCACATACGAGAGGCAACCATTCGATGTGTTGTCTCTCTCACGTTGATGTGTCTGTCTGTCTCTCTCAAATCAATAAAAACACTCTAGGGTGAGAATTTAAAAAAAAAAGGGGGGGGGGGGTGGATCAAAGATGCCAGGTCCACTCCACCCTATTTTCCCATGGAAAATGAACTCAGTGAAGAAGAATTTGAAAGAAATATAGAATGCTTCTAATTTATAAGAATACAAACTTATACACACGATTTAAAACAATGCCCACCCAGCCAGCGTGGCTTAGTGGTTGAACGTCGACCTATGAACCAGGAGGTCATGGTTTCATTCCTGGTCAGGGCACATGCTTGGGCTGCGGGATCAGTTCCCAGTGTGGGGTGTGCAGGAGGCAGCTGATCAATGAGTCTCTCTCATCATTGATGTTTCTATCTCTCTCTCCCTCTCTGAAATAAATTAAAAATGTTTATAAATAAATAAAACACTGCCCTATAAACAGAAAACATTACACTTACCAATTTATCTAACTGGGACAGATAAGTCTTTTGTGGATGGCTCATACTTGAACTACATGACAAACAATCTCAAAGTCTCACCTATTAGATTATGTGCCAAAATTACTGGTGATGCAAATCTGCATAATCACACTATCGGGCTAACCAGGCAACTTATCATGTACTAAACTGATAATGATAGGACAAACAGTAATTTTTAATAATAAAAATAATAATAAAAGAATAGCAATTAAAAACTATAGCCAAAAATAATGAAAAAAGCAAGCAAGATAGAGGGGAAAATTATAACCAGCTCAAGAAAAGCTCTGAACAGTGTGGCTCAGGGGGTTTAGTGTCATCCGATACACCAAGAGGTCACTGGTTCAATTCCCATGGCACATGCCCAGGTTTGGGGCTTGATCCCCAGTGGGGGAGTGGGCCAAAGGCAACCAGTTCATGTTTCTCTCTCTCTCTCCCTCTCCCTTCCTCTCTCTCTAAAAACCAATAAAAACGTATTTTAAAAATTCTCAATAGAAAACTGCTAGAATTCCAGTTACCTACAAGGACAGTGGAAGATTTGCAACATCATTTGAATACTGAACACAAATACTAAGTAAACTTACTTATATGCTAGTTTTAGTTAGTACCAAAAGTCCTTAGCTATATAAAGAAATAAAAGTTTAAGGAAATAAGTACAATTTCATCTTCAGAACAAAGGACTGGAATTTTTGGATCTGTTCCAGAGCCACCTTGAGAACCCTTAAGGCCCACCATGCCTTTCAGAACCACGTGTTTAAATACCATATTTAGTGCAAGGTAAAGTCTACCTCTCTCCCCACCTCACACACATGAACAAGGCTTAAAAATTCTTATGACATAAATGGAAAATAATCATCAGGAATACATTAGGAATGTACAAGTATCTTACATGTGCAACGTTTTGCCATTTACAAAGCTTTTATAATACCCATTATTTCATTAATAATCCATCCTGAGAAGATGAAATTATCTCCATTTTAAAGATGAGAAGGCTGAGGTCCAGAAAATTAAGTGACCGGCTCATGGTTAAGTTACATATTTGGCTGTCACAGCCAAGATTAAACTTCAGGACTTCATGTCTAGTGCAATGTCTCTGTATCCCCCACCACCTAGGCCAAATCTAAAAATCAAACGAAATATATAAAAAGCCTTTTCAAAACTAAAAATAGCCCTGGCTGGTTCAGCTCAGTGGACAGAGCATTGGCATGTGAACTGAAGGGTTCTGGGTTCAATTCCGGTCAAGGGCACATGACCGGGTTGTGGGCTAGATCCCCAGTGGGAGACTTGCTGGAGGCGGCCAATCCATGATTCTCTCTCATCCTGGATGTTTCTCTCTCTCTCTACCTCTTCCTTCCTCTCTGAAATCAATTAAAACAAAAAACACTAAAAATACTAGATCTTATTATAAAGATCATCAATCATTTGCAGAAGGCACCAGTGAAATGCCTATGCCCAGGCCCTACGTAAGCAATGACACTTTTATGGGCCAGTCATCAGGGCTTTGAAGAGGCCCAGATGGGAGTCTGACATGCAGGTTGAGAACTCCTGGGTTACTAGGTGACACAAATGGCCACAGTGCATTACAGACATGCTTTTTTCAACTACCATTCACTATTCCTTTTATATGAATTAATCAACACTCCTTAATTTGACGAGTTTAATAAAGCCAAAATGCTGACTTTAAAGATCTTAGTATTAGTTACACAGTGTATAATGCTGACCAAAAATGAATTATATGAAAATATGTGGTTCTGTCTTATTTTTTAAAACTCTATTCTAATCATTATTTAGAACATTCAATTTAAAATTACAGCCTTCAGTTTGCTACTGAGAACATTAAAAAACATTATCTTCAACTTAAGGAAAAAAATCCAATACTATTACATTTATACAATGCTACATTTAAGTTGCATTATTTTGAGGAATATAAAGTTTTACTGTACTAACCACAATAAGTAAAATACCAGTAGAGGTATTTAAGAGTCAAATTAGATGGCAATTAGCACAGAAAATCATTTTAAAAAGTACTTGATACTGGACCAAACTTACCTTTTGTAGACTTGTTGGATTCAACTGAGTTTTGTCAATTATTTTTATTGCAACCTAGAAAAAAAATAAATTAATAAAATTTATGGGTTTTAAGAATTTGGTACTTACAAACTGGTAATAGTTTTATAAATGCCCAGACATGTGGTATTGTTAAAAAGCAAGTAAACAGCCCTAGCTGGTTTGGATCAGTGGATAGAGCGTTGGCCTGCGGACTGAAGGGTCCCAGGTTTGATTCTGGTCAAGGGCACATGCCTGGGTTGCAGGCTTGATCCCCAGTAGGGAGCATGCAGGAGGCAGCCGATCAGTGATTCTCTCTCATCATTGATGTTTCTATCTCTCCCTCTCCCTTCCTCTCTGAAATATATATATATTTTTAAAAAGCAAGTAAACAAACCTCAAAATCTCGTTTAGCATTACAATAAGATTTTGTATTTTATAAATATTTTAAAATTGAAAACAGGGACTTTGTGCAAATAAGGGGTACTATTATAACAGTTTAAATGAAGACACCTATAGACAAGGAAAAAAGATCTCACAAACAAAAATTAACAAGAGAGATTACACAATGAAAACACTTCTCAAAATGTTTGGCAATGCAGCACATCTATTCACTATTTACTAACATTTTAATTATATCGGACTCTGCGATGCAACGGCAGGAAACACAGCTTTTATAGGTTTATACAGCCCAGAATGCCTTACACACAGTAGGAACTGAGTAAATATATGAACAAACAAGTTGCTGTTGAATATGAAAACTTAACAAAAAATTTTAAATTATTATTTTATTAATTGATTTGACAATGAGAAAGACATCAATTTGTTGTTCCATTTATTTATGTATTCTTTGGCTGATTCCTGTTATGTGCCCTGACTGGAGATTGAACCAGAAACCTTGGTGTACTAAGGAGGACACTTTAACCAACTGAGCAAAACCTGCCAGGGCAAAATATTTTATTAAAAAGATAGAAAACAGCACTAGCTGGTTTGCTCAGTGGATAGAGCATCGGCCTACGAATTGAAAGGTCCAGGTTCGATTCAGGTCAAGGGCACATGCCCGGGTTGCGGGCTCAATCCCCAATGGGGGGCTTGCAGGAGGGAACTGATCAATGATTCTCTCTCATCATTGATGTTTCTCTCTCTCCCTCTTCCTTTCTCTCTGAAATCAATAAAAAAATATATATATATGTATATATATTTTTTTAAAAAGACAGAAAATATATACACCCCTATATTCACTGCAGCACTATTTACAATAGTCAGAATATGGAAGTAACTTAGATGTCCATCAATAGAAGAATGGATAAAGATGTGATTACACGCATGCACACACGTGCACATACACAGGCACTGGAATATTACTCAGCAATAAAAAAGAATGAAATTTGCAACAGCATGGATGGATCTGGAGGGTATTACACTAAGTGGAAATGAGTCAAACAGAGAAAGACAAATACTGCATGATTTCACTCATATGTGAAACTAAAAAAAAAAAAATCAAAACAAGTGAACAAATAAAACCTGACGCATAGAAACAAAGAACAACTGATGGTTGCTGGGGTAGGTGGGTAGGAAGTGAAGGGATGGGTGATAGGAAGTGAAGGGATGGGTGAAGAAGTTAAGGGGAATACAGTCAGTAATAGGGCGATCACTGCACAGTGGAAGATGGTTACTAGACTTAGTGTGCTAATCACATGGGAAGGTAATGTGGACACCTGAAGCTAATACTGATGCCAACTATAGTTTGTGTGTGTGTGTGTGTGTGTGTGTGTGTGTGTGTGTGTGTGTTTTAAATATATTTTATTGATTTTTTTACAGAGAGGAAGGTAGAGGGATAGAGAGCTAGAAACATCGATGGGAGAGAAACATCGATCAGCTGCCTCCTGCACACCTCCTACTAGGGATGTGCCTGCAACCAAGGTACATGCCCTTGACAGGAATCGAACCTGGGACCCTTCAGTCCGCAGGCCGACGCTCTATCCACTGAGTCAAACCGATTAGGGCTGTGTGTGTGATTTTAATAGAAAAGCCCTTTAGGGAGTTAAAGAAGGAAAAGGGACTAGTTCCAGACCAACCTGTAGACTAACCAAATGAAACACAGAGGCAACAAATGGGTCAAAAAGGATGAGTATACCCCAGGCAGTCTAAAAACAATCCACCAAGACACACACACACCAACTATACCTTCTAGTTAATATGCACCTCTTATCTTACACTAGAGGCCCGGTGTACAGATTCATGCACTGGTGGGGTCCCTCGGCCTGGCCTGCGGGGACTGGGCCAAAACCTATATCTCTAGGTCTGGGGTGTAGGTGAAGCAGATTTGGGGCCAACAGTGCCCCAGCAGCAACCTAACCCACAGCCGATTCCACGAGGAATCAGGCTCCCTCCTCTATTGGTCAGAATGTGTGCCCCCTGATGGTCACTGCGTGTCATAGCTATCGGTGAATGGTCGAACAGTCGCTTAAGCTTTTATATCTATACTAGGAGCCCATTTGCAGGAAGAATCCTGCAAGTGGCCGCTGCGGCCCTGTGCGCTGCCGCCACCATCATTGCAGCTGCCGCGCCTGCACCCACGCGCCGCTGCCGCCCGCCCCGCCCTGCCCGCACTTTCCCTCTGGCAGCCACCTTACTTTCCGCTTTTCCTCCCTCTTCCTTTTAAGTTGTCTTCACGCCTCCCTCCCTCAGCGTATGCAAATTAACCGCCATCTTTGTTGGGTAATTTGCGTACTTGCCCTGATTGGCTGGTGGGCGTGGCTTTGGCTGGTGGGCGTGGCTAGGGCGTAGCGAAGGTGTGGTCAGTTTGCATATTACCCTTTTATTATGTAGGACTAGAGGCCCAGTGCACGAAATTCATGCATGGGTAGGGTCCCTAGGCCTGGCTGGTGATCAGGGCCAATCGGGGCCTTTCAGCTGCCGACCGGGGCCTTCCTTCACCTGGCTGCTGACTGCCAGCCAGGGCCTTCCTTTGTTCTGCGCCGCTCCCTGGTGGTCAGTGCATGTCATAGTGAGTGGTTGAACCCCCGGTCAGTCGAACTCCCGGGGGGACAATTTGCATATTAGCCTTTTATTATATAGGATATATAAAAGCCTAAGTGACCGTTACAACCAGTCAACTGGTTACTATGATGCGCACTGACCCCCAGGGGGTAGACACTCAATGCAGGAGCTGCCCCCTAGTGGTCAGTGCTCTCCCGCAGCCAGCCAACCTCCTGCAGTCCCTCCCCCGGGTCAGCTGGTCCTGATCAGCCCCAATCGAGACTGAGCGAGATGGTCCCAACGGCCCTGATCGCTGGCCAGGGCAAGGGGCCCCACCTGTGCACAAATTCATGCACCTGGCCTCTAGCATATAGATAACTAAGTACACCTACACCAGCATCCTCACCTGGTCGGTTTGTCATTTCTCTTATAAAGTGACTTAGAGGCCCGGTGCACAAATTCATGCACCAGTGGAGTCCTTCGGCTTGGCCTGCGGGATCGGGCCAAAACCGGCTCTCCAATATCCCCTGAGGGGTCTTGGATTGTGAGAGGGTGCAGGCCAGGCTGAAGGACCCCACCGGTACATGATCAGGGCCGGGGAGGCATGAAGGAGGTTGGCCACCAGGAGAGGGACCGCGGGAGGGCTCCAGGGCGTGTCCAGCCTGTCTTGCTCAGTCCCAATTGGCTGGACCCCAGAAGCAAGCTAACCTACCAGTCGGAGTGTCATAGTGAGCAGTTAAGCAGCCTTAGCATATCATTAGCATATTATGCTTTGATTGGTTGAACGGACGACCAGACACTTAGCATATTAGGCTTTTATTATATAGGCTTTCTAGAAACTATGGACATCCAGGATGAGAGGAGGGGGTTACAACAGAAGATGATAGAAGGAAACGTAAGAGGGAAACTTTGCCATGAACTGGGGAACATAGTTAGCTCTGCTTTGCACCTAAGGTCCATGACAACAATGCTCCTGCCCCCTCTCGGTGAGGCTGTGCTTCCTACTGTGCACCCTTAGAAAAGAGACCTAATAAGCAGCACCAGTGAAGAAGAGGGCTTCAGCCAAAGTCTGCCAACAGTGATAAAAATTTTAGTCCCTTTTCCTCTCTTAAGATTATTGGTGACCCCAAATGTGGGTTATATCTAGATATTTACCATATTACAAATAAACTGATAAGTGCAGAAATAATTGAACAATTCATTTCAAAATAACATTCAAGAAATGGTGCTGAGAAAAACAGACATCTATATGCAAAAGAGTGAAATTGTATTCTTAGCTAACATCATATACAAAAATTAGCTCAAAGAGGATTAGTAATTATAAATGTAGGACCTAAACCTATCAAACTCTTAGAAGAAAACTGGGCAAAAGCTTCACATTAGATTTGGCAATGATTACTTGGATATGACACCAAAGGTACAAGTAACAAAAGGAAACAAAGACAAATTGAACTTGATGAAAAATTTTAAATTTTTTACATCAAAAGGCAATATCCAGCTCTTTATCACAGCGCTTGGAAGCAGTCGGCTACTTCTGGATGAAACTGAGTATCTCTTTCTTAGCCACTAACTACCAGAAACTCACTGAAGCAGATGATAAACACAAACTTCGTACCTTTTATGAAAAGCGTGTGGCACAGAAGTTGGTGCTGACATTCTGGGTGAAGAATGGAAGGCTTATGTGGTTTAACAGTGGTGAGAACTACCAACAAGGTTACCCCATGAAGAAGGGTGTCTTGACCCATGTCCACCTGCTACGGAAAGGGCATTCCTGTCAGATCATGGAGAACTGGGTAAAGGAGGCACAAATCTGTTTGGGGTTGCACTGCAGATGCAATCTCAGTGCTCTCAACCGGGTCACTGTAAAAAGAGGGAAGAAAGATGTTCCTGGTCTCACTGGTGTCACTTTGTCTCATCGCCTGAAGCCCAAAAGAGCGGCAGAAGCCTCAAACTTTTCAACCTCTCTACAGAAGATAATGCTCACCAACATGCTGTGAGAAAGCCCCGAAACTAAGAAGGTAAAAGACCTGGACCAAAGCACCCAAGATTCAGCATTTTGTCACTCCGTGTGTCCTGCAACACAGAACACTGGCACACTGCTCTGAAGAAGCAGAACAGGAAGAGAAACAGGAAAGAGGCCACAGAATATGCCAGTCGCGTAGCTAAGACAATGGAGGGCAGTGAAAGACACCTGAACAGACTGCCAAGAGACATGGGCTGGCTTCTGAGATTTTACCTCCAAGTCTGAGTCCAATCAAAAACAAGATTTTTCTATGAGCAACAAATAAATAAGGTCAGACACACAAAAAAAGACAATATCAGCAGAGTAAAAAGGCAACCCACAGAATGGGAGAAAATATTTGCAAATCATACATCTGGTAAGGGATTAATAACCAGAATATATAGAGAACTTCTAAAACTCAACAACAACCAAAAAGGACCCAATTAAAAAATGGGTGAAGATATGCAGAGGTCAATAAGCACATGGAAAAGATGCTCAACATCACTTGTCATTAGGGAAATGCAAATCAAAACTACCAGGTAGGGAACTCTTCCCCCCGCTCCACGTGGGAGTCTGTGCTGTGGGAATCTTTCCCCCTCCCCACGTGGGAGTCTGTACTTGTTCTTCAATAAATTTCCACCTTTGCTGTACAAACAAACAAAAAACAAAAAACTACCAGATAATACTGCACACACATCAGGTTGGCAACTATCAAAAACCCATCAATAAAATAAGCCTTGGCAAGGATGTGCAGCAAATGGAACACTTGTATACTTTTGGTAAGAATGCAAAATAGTACAGCCATTGTAGAAAACTACATGGAGCTCCTCAAAACACTAAAAACAATTACCATATGATCCAGCAATTCCACTTCCGGCTATAAACCCCAAAGACTGGAAAGCAGGGAGTTAAATACATATCTATACACCCATGATTATAGCAGCATTATTCACAATAGCTGAGATGTGGGAGTCATCCACGTTTCCTTGAGGAGCAAATGGATAAGCCTAAAGTGGAATTATCCATACAATGGAATATTACTCAGCCTTAAAAAGGAAGAAAATTCTGGCAGATGCTAGAACATCAATGGAACTTTGAGGACATTATGCTAAGTGAAGTAACCAAGTCACAAAAGGACAAATACAGTATGACTCCACTCATATGAGATACCCAGAATATTGAAAATCGTAGAGACAGAAAGTAGGTGGCAGGTACCAGGAGCAGGGGGCAGGAGGAATGAAGACAGAGTTTCAGGTTTACAAGTTCTGGAGATAAGAGGGTGGTGACAGTGATGATTATGCAACATTATGAACCTATTTAATTCCACTGAAACATACCACTTAAAAATGGTTAAGATTGTAAATTTTGCTATGTGTATTTTTTTTAAATCCTCACCCGAGGATATGTTTATTGATTTCAGAGACAGAGAAAAGGAGGGAGTAAAGGAGGGAGAGATCTTCTGAGATCTGGCTTCCTCCCATGACTGGACTTTTGATCACTGGTTTCTTCTGGTTCTGTTCAATATCCACCAAAGATTCTATTCTGATTCTGTTCTTACACAGTTTCATTTTCAAGTAGTGCTATTCAAATAATACCTAAACAGGAGCTCAAATATTTTGCATTTGATTAAATCAAACTGGTCATTTTATCAAAAGCAAGTGTCCTCAATGTGAAACACTGTGTGTGTGTGTGTGTGTGTGTGTGAGAGAGAGAGAGAGAGAGAGAGAGAGAGAGAGAGAGAGAGAGAGAGAGAAGCCTCAGGAGGAAGCTCCTAATCCCCTCTTCCTAGAGAGAGAGAGAGAGAGAGAGAGAGAGAGAGAGAGAGAGAGAGAGAGAGAGAAGCCTCAGGAGGAAGCTCCTAATCCCCTCTTCCTAGAGAGAGAGAGAGAGAGAGAGAGAGAAGCCTCAGGAGGAAGCTCCTAATCCCCTCTTCCTTTCAGCTCCCTGTTGGGATGGCTCAACTACCAAAATAACCTTGGCCCAGAGCTGGGGCCCATAGAACAGCTCAGCCCTTGAGGTCACCAAAACAGGAGGCAACTGTGGTGCATCGCTGCTCAGAAAGATGGAGACTGGAGAAAAGAGCATCCACTCATTCCCAAGGTTGTGGAGATGGTTTTTCCGGGGTGGGGTGGGGTGGGGTGGGGAGTGGCGCACAGCAAAAAGGAGCTCACTACGTGAGGAAGAGGAGACTCCCTGCCACGTGTGTGAAGTTCTGGAAATTCCACTGATTCACCCTGATGCCAGACACACAGTGGAAAATTACACAACAGAAATAAGCTCATGCATGACAAGGACTTACCCCCAACATTCCTAAACCAAAAGAGCCCAACAAACCCATAGCACACACCCCTGGAGAAAAACCCTGTCAATTCACTACTAGTCAAAGATCCTCCCATCCAGCTCCAAACAGGCGTTAAAGCAGCCACCACCACTAAAGAGCACGACAAAAAAACCCAAGTCCCAAGACACAGTAGCCTGGAAGGACTGCGCACACCTCAGCCTGGGCGGCCATAAAAATACTACGGAGCAGGTAGCTTCCCCGTGGAAATGTACTTCCCACAGTCTGGGAGGCGGGGACGCTGAGCTCAGGGTGCCAGCATGACCAGTTCCTGCTGGGGATGCTCCTCTTGGCTTGCACATGCCGCTTTCTCAATGTGTCCTCACATGGCGGAGAGAGAGAGCAAGCTCTCCAGTGGGTCTTCTTATAAGGACACAAACCCGACTGGATCAGGGCTCTACCATAACAACCTGTAATCAGGCTAACCTAATCACTTCTACAAAGGCCCGTTCTCCAAAACTGCCACACTGGGGTTAAGGCTTTAACTTAGGAGTTTTGGGGAACACAATTCAGTCCACAGCATAAAGACCAAGCCCAACAACTAGAACAGGCGACTACAAAATAAAAATTCAATGTAAAGCCTATCAATACACAACATGGAAGAATGTCACAAGCATAAAGTGGAGTAAAACAGACAGATACAAAATGATATACTGTATGATTCCATTAGTATAATGTTTTTTGTTTGTTTTTATTGATTTTTTACAGAGAGGAAGGGAGAGGGATAGAGAGTTAGAAACATCGATGAGAAACATCTATCAGCTGCCTCCTGCACAACTACTACTGGGGATGTGCCCGCAACCAAGGTACATGCCCTGGACGGGAATCGAACCTGGGACCCTTCCATCCACAGGCCGACGCTCTATCCACTGAGCCAAACCGGTTAGGGCCCATTAGTATAATGTTAAAAAAGCAAATCATCCTCTCTGGTGGTAGAAGTCAGGACAGCTATTACCTTGGGGAGGAAGAACAGTGAAAAGATGAGAAGGAGGTAGAAGGAAGGCTGTTGGGGTTCAAGTCATAGCATATTTTTGCCCTTAGTATATTTTGGATCAGGATGACACAAACAAGATTACTTTGTGCTATTTCATCAAGCTGTGCGCTTACGATTTAAGCACCTTTCTAAGATGTTTTATATTTCAATAAAGACTTTATTTTTTAAAAAGTCAGTAATAACTGCCCTCCCTGTGTTGCCCAGTGATTAGAGCATCAGCCTGTGCATCAAACAGTCACAGGTTTGATTCCTGGTCAAGGGCAAGTACCTGGGTTGCAGGTTCACTCCCCGCCGCCAGTTGGGGCATGAGGCAACCAATCCGTGTCTCTCTCACTTCGATACTTCCCTCTCCTTTCCTCCTCCCTCCCTTCCCTCTCTGAAAAGCAATGGAACAAATATATCCTTGGGTGGCCAAGGCTGGCTTGGATCAGTGGTTGAGCGTCAAACTATGAACCTGGAGGTCACAGTTTGATTCCCAGTCAGGGCATATGCCCAGGTTGGGGGGCTCGATCCCCAGTGTGGGGCGTGCAGGAGGCAGCTAATCCATGATTCTCTCTCATCAATGATCGTTTTATCTCTCTCTTCCTCTCCCTTCCTCTCTGAAATCAACAAAAATATATTAAAAAAACAAAAATCCTTCGGTGAGGATTAACAACAACAAAAAAGTCAATGATGACTTTTAAAACCTTAACAACAAAAATCGATAATAGATTTTTAACTTTAAAACTGAAAAATAATTAAGAATAAAAGCATACTATTAAAAATATAAAATTAAAATGAAAGAATCAATTAAAAAAAAAAAGACTAAAAGTGGCTGTCTTGGAAAATTAGGAAATGGGGGAGGGTACAGGGGACATTATTTTTTTCAACAAGCCGTGACTCTAAACTACATGATATATAACAAATAAAAATAACTAAATGAAAAGTTCTTTTATAACCATAATGAGGACATTTGGTTAAAGATGACATACTGATCACATGCATTTCTCTGTTCTACCTGACAGCCCAATTAAAGAATAAAGACAGAACAACAAAGAATGACAAAGAGAATGGGAGAGGAACCATTAGCAGACTAGCAACTTTAAGCCATTTCTGGGAGCTAAAAATCAGAGGCACATGTAGCAGAGCGCACACAAACCTAGAGTGTGCTCACAGAGGGTACAATACAGGAAAAGCGTAACTGACCGAGACAGTAACGCTGTGCTGTGCAGTGGAAGGTACCGGTGTACAGCCAACTTTCTTCCTAGCTACCACAAAGTTAAGCTGGCACTCGAGCAGCACCGTCCACACAGCTCAGCCAATGCAGAGAGCTCTCAATTGTGCTTCTTGGTGCTCCACTCTTTTTGTTGTTGTAGTTGTTGTTTTTGTTAATCCTCATCTGAGGATATTTTTTCCATTAATTTTTAGAAAGAGTGGAAGGGCGGGGGAGGAAGGGGGGTAATGAGGAAGTGGAAGGGGGAGGGGAGAACGAGAGAGAGAGAGAGAGAGAGAGAGAGGAAGAGAGAGAAGGAGGGAGGGAGGGAGGGGGGGGACATCAATGAGAGAGAAACACATTGATTGGTTGCCTTCCGCACGTACCGATAGGGATCAAACCTGCAACCCAGGTGCATGCCCTTGACTGTGCCCTGGACCAGTAACTGAACCTGAGACCTTGTGGTGCACAAGCCAACCTTTAACCACTGAGCATACCAGCCAGGGCAGTGCTCCACTCTTGAAAACATTAACAGAGAACAAAAAACCATCAAACATTTGAGGAACACCTGTAATTTTTCTACCCTTTTAAAAAATATCTATTTTTTTAATTGATGTCAGAGAGGGAGAAACATCAATGATGAGAGAGAATCAGTGATTGGCTGCCTCCTGCATGCCCCCGCAACCCAGGCATGTGCCTTTGACCGTACTCGAACCAGGGACCCTTCAGTCCGTAGGCTGATGCTCTATCCACTGAGCCAAAAAAGGCTAGGGCTATCCTTTTTATATGTATCTGTTGTTAGAGGAAAACACCAGCAATAATTAAGCCTCTTCTGAGAGAGTGAGAGAGAGAGTGAGAGAGAGAGAGAGAGAGAGAGAGAGAGAGAGAGAGAGAGAGAGAAGCACGCAGCTGATTCTCGCTATTCATGGATATAATCTATTTATATAAAAGGCTAATATGCAAAGTGTCCTCTCAGAATCTGATCGATCGCTATGACGTGCGCTGACCACCAAGGGTTGGCTCGGAACAAAGGAAGGCCCCAATTGGCCCTCATCACGGGCCAGGCCTAGGGACCCTACCCGTGCATGAATTTCATGCACTGGGCCTCTAGTCTATGAAATCACTGTGGACACTGAATTAGCAAATACTGAACCATTGTTCCTTGGGGGCATACAGGGAGGACTAGGTTCCTGTGAGCCCTTAGCATATTTTCATCAACTGATCAACACATAACTTTGTTTTAGGTGTGTTTCTATTTAGGACCCCTTAAAAGACTTGCACTCTAGCTGGTACTTCAGCCCTACACTTGGGGGGCATTTTAAACAGCAAAATCAGCCCTAGCTGGTTTGCCTCAGTGGATAGAGTGTTGGCCTGCGGACTGATGGGTCCTGGGTTGGATTCCAGTCAAGGGTACATGCCTGGTTTGCAGGCTGGATCTCCAGTAGGGGGTGTACAGGAGACAGCCGACCAATGATTCCCTCTCATCATTGATGTTTCTATCTCTTTTTCCCTCTCCCTTCCTCTCTGAAATCAATATATATATATGTATTTTTTTTAAATGGCAAAATCATCAACAAAAAGAACAAAAATGTGAAAAAAAATGGACTAAACAGACCACAGAAAGGGCATTTGTGTAGAGTATGAAGCTGAAACAAAGCAGAGTGTCACCTAGTTGACCTCGACTGGGGAATGCACACCCAGCAGCTGAAACGTTTCACTGCTCTGTGCACGTCTGTAAATGGCTGCAAAAGCACTCAGTACTGATTTGGGGACTACAAAGTCATGTCAGGTAGTGGGTGAGTTTGCAAATATGGAATTTGTGAATAACGAGATCAACTTTATCTGTTCTGGAGACAGATAATGATGGTAGTTGCATGACAATGCAAATGTACTTAATGCCACTGACCTGTACACATAAAAATTGTTAAAATGGTAAATTTTATATATTTTTACCACAATTTTTAAAAGTGTCACAATTGTGTAATTGAGAGATTGTCAATTTGTAGGAATTGTGTTTATGTGAGTTTTTCTTTTTCTGCATGTGAACTGTAAAGTCCTGACCTCCGGGTTGTACTAAATGCTCTACCACCAACTGGCCTTATGCTTTTCAGTCACATCTGCCATCAGAACACTAAGGCTCTTCCACCCTCTGCCCCCTTCTGAATCTGCCACTGTTAACTTCCAAATGAAGCAAACTATTCTGGGTAGTAATTCTTTTTTGTCAATCACTATAGTTGTTTTGAATAAACATTCGATTAAGCACTGCCCTCCCCACCCCAAGAAATTACTACTTGTTGAGTTTCAATAGACAGAGAATAATACCTGCGAGCACTTGAAAGGGTATTAGAACATTCCTCTCTTTTCCAGCCACGTGTCTGTCTGTGGGAGGTCAGGTTTCTTCATACACTTTAACCAAAACAACATACTGAAGTAGTTTGAATGCAGAAGCAGATATGAAAACCTAGCAAACTTCTATTAAGCACACATTAAAGAGATTTGCAAATACTTAAAAGTGTTACTCTTCTCAATAATTTGTTTTGAAAGAGTCATTTTTCACAAAAATACATTACTTACATTAATATGTAATAGGTTATTTTAAATGAATTAATATATATTTTAAGTTCCTTAGTGTTAACTTCTACTGCAGTATCAATAAATATAACCCATATAAACAAGTTCTCCATTTTTTTAATTCTTCACCCGCAGATATGTTTTTATTGATTTTTAGAGAGAAGTGGGGGAGGGAGAGGGAAAAAGAGAGACACAGAGAGAGAAACATTGACTGGTTGCCTCCCGTACGCGCCCCAACCATGAATCGACCCAGCAATCAACTGAGCCACCTGGCCAGGATGAGAGCCCTCAATCTAAAAAATTTAAAGGAATTCTGAGCAGCCCTAGCCAGTTTTGCTCAATGGTTAGAGTGTTGGCCCACAGACTGAAAGGTCTTGGGTTCAATTCCAGTCAAGGGCATGTACCTCAGTCAGAGCGGTGTGGGAGGCAACCAATCAATGTGTCTCTCTGACATCAATGTTTCTCTCTCTCTGTCTCTCCCTCTCCCTTCCACTCTCTCTAAAAATTAATGGAAAAATTATTCTCAGGTGAGGATTAACAACAACAGAAAAAGTTTGAGAACTGTTGTTAATCAATGGAGCTGCAAAAGACCACTGACATTTAGTTTTAATGGTTATGCAGCAATAAAATTGTGAGGGGGAAAGCCAGGATACAAAATTGTGACCCAAAGTAGGTATGTTGAGAAAATATACATATAAATATGGAGAATACACAAAGGTAACAATGGTATTCAGGGTATTATGACTGGGATTTTTTCCCTCTCAAATCTCCAAACTTTCTCTAAAGCTAATGTATTCTTCACACACTAAAAAAATTGTTGTGACTAAAATGTATAACTATTACCCTAGATCAGTGGTCGGCAAACCGCGGCTCACGAGCCACATGCGGCTCTTTGGCCCCTTGAATGTGGCTCTTCCACAAAATACCACGTGTGGGCGCTCACGTACAGTGCGATTAAAACTGCGTGGCCCATGCGCAGAAGTCGGTTTTCAGCCTGGGTGAGTCTATTTTGAAGAAGTGGCGTTAGAACACTCAAGGGGCCAAAGAGCCGCATGTGGCTTTCGAGCCACGGTTTACCGACCACTGCCCTAGATGGTTTGGCTCACCGGATAGAGCGTCAGCGCGCCGAATGAAAGGTCCCAGGTTCGATTCCAATCAAGAGCACATACCTCGGTTGCAGGCTCGATCCCCGATCCTGGTCAGGGTGCACCCTGGTCAGGGTATGTGCAGGAGGCAACCAATCAATGTGTCTCTCTCACATCAATGTTTCTCTTTCTGTCTCTCCCTCTCCCTTCCACTCTCTCTAAAAGTCAATGGAAAAATATCCTTGGGTGAGGATTAACAAAAATATAAATAAAATAAAATGTATAGCCATTTATGTAAAATCTCAAGAAGTTCAGACATCCCAGGATGAAGAATTATAATTTTATCATTCTTAGAATCAACAACAAATACTTATTTTTTTTTAATACATTTTATTGATTTTTTACAGAGAGAAAGGGAGAGGGATAGAGAGTTGGAAACACCGATCAGCTGCCTCCTGCACATCCCCTACTGGGGATGTGCCCACAACCCAGGCATGTGCCCTTGACCGGAATCGAACCTGGGACCCTTGAGTCTGCAGGCCGACGCTCTATCCACTGAGCCAAACCGGTTAGGGCACAACAAATACTTATTGAGCACTAAGAGGCCAAAGGTAATTGAGGTTCAAGTTCTAATCCTTCCTCTCACCCACTCTGGTGCCTCCTCTAGGGTAGAAAACAGGACACTTGCAGTTAAATGTGGAGGACAGACAGTAAAGGCAGATAGCATAAAAAAGCACAGTAATAAGTTGAGAAGGCAACAGTAGGAAAGATACTTCAATAATTTTCTGAAAGAGACCGCAGAGGAAACCAATAGCCAGAAACAATGTGATTTGCCAGCACAACTCGGAAAGGGTTACAGACTTGGAGGTCCTGGGGAACCAAAGGAGATGTGGGAGCTGATGAGCTAATTCCAAGGTCAAAAGTCTATATACAGAATGGCTGCTGCTCCCCAAACCAATCAATAACTACCGGTTCTTAAGAGGCTAGAATTGCACTCTGTGGAAAAGATAACAAGGCTCTGGACTCAAGGTCCCAGCAGAGAACAGGAGTGAGGAGATGAAAAAGGCGGAATGAAGTGTCACGCTGCCACTTACGGGTGGGACCACCAGCTCCTTCCAAGCAGAACATAGGATCCCTCCCTCCCTCCCTCCCTTCCTTCCTTCCTTCCAAGAAATACAGGGGCTTTATTATAATCAGTATTATCCTTGAAGTTTATAATTGATAAGCTCATCCAGGAAAGCATTTTTGCTTTCAATGACCCAGAACCCACACGCACGTGACAGATGCGCTAAAGTACGTGAAGAGTCTTATCTAGAGAAACTGAATGTTCCCAGAGGAGAGAGCCAAAGGCTCGTTAATGAACCTGGGGTCCTCCAATAACAGCATTAAACAACTCCCGACAGGAAAGCTTTGTGGGCAAACATAAACCTACACATGCCAATAACAGACAGACAACCAGAGAGTCACAGATTACAAAGAAAGTGTCTGTATGTAAGAGACACCAAGAAAGAAGCCCAGAAAAAAGAGCAACAATGCAGGGAGCAAATAAATCTGTCACAACACTCAGGGAGTTAGAACCGGATGCTATGAAGACAAATAATCAGAGAACAAGAAAGCTGGGATAAGAGGGAAGCATGGATATGATCATGTAAGACTGGATGATAAAATTAAAGACATCTCCTAGAAAGTAAAATAAAAACACAGAATGGAAAACAGATCAAATAACAACAAAAATCAAGAGTTCCAGTCTCTTGTTAATTATAATTCCAAAATGAAGATTTTTAAATGAGACAGTTCTCCAGAAGTGGAAAACAAGAATCTCTACACTGGAAGGGTCCTACGAGCCCCAAGAACAATGAATGAAGACCAACTCCTTGGCACCTCCCTGTGAAGTTCCTGAATAGCAAGGAGAAATGAGAAGAGTCTAAAAAGTTTCTAGAAACAAACAAAAAGTCACATAAATTAGCCACTTACATTGCTATACTCTAGTCTTTGGAACTACCAATATCTGAAAACCCTTTGTGATCTTAATTTTTAGTTTTTCACGCTCTAATCACCATCTCCCTTTCCCACTTACTTGCTCTAGGATGCTGAAATCACCAGGAGCTATACTCCATTTGATACCTTTGTAATTAGCTAGTCGTTAATAATAACAGGAAAGGAGCAGAAGCGGGAGCAGACATTGTAAGCATGGCCATTTCGGGCAGCTTCACGAGGAAGCTGCAATTTCACACGCCCCAGGGAACCATGGGTCACTTTCCCTACATCACTGGGGGAAGGGACTGGACAAAAGGAAGATGGATGCATGTGCAGGAGAGTCAGGGTGACGCAGGGAAGGTGTCTGTCAGTCAAGCCTGGGAACAGAGATCACTGGCTAGAGTGGGCAGGGCCAATGGAGGGCTGTGAAAATTTGGGGATACATAATCCCAAAATAAAAGAAATTCTCACTCTTCTTGGCTCTTGGCGATCTCTTGGCTGTCTGGCTCATTTGGCTTTGCTCCTGCTTCCTTGCATTCGCCCATGTACCCTCCATAGCCATGTGGCCCTGAGGATGGACCCTACACGCAATGAACTGATGAACTACAGGAGGGAACACAAACCAAGCTGGCGTGAAGTTGGATTGGACTGTGTCCCAATATGGGATGGAAACTCTGGGCAACGGCTTTAACCCTAGCTCTGCGGAAGTCACAGCTACACTTCTTCCACGGTGGGACCGAGGGAAATGGGACCTTGGAAACTCAGGGGTGCAATTCCACAGAAACAAAGCTTTCCACATTATCTCATTCTCTGGTGTGAATCTCAGAAAATTCCTTTTCTTATGATAACGCAAGAAACCCACTCCCACCAGCAACTGGTGGGGACAAGAAGAGCTCCCCATAACACATTGATCTCACCACCATCCTATAGACAAAAATAATAACCAGTGTTAGCAAGAGTGTAGAAAATAAACACCCTTATTCATTTTGGTAGGTTAATAAAATAATATGACATTTTCTCAAAACCAAACGCCTACTACAATGCTAAACATTAATCCCCTTTGACCGAGGATTTCCACTCCTAGGAATTTATCCTACAAAAACACTCTTAACAAGGGTGCAGAGAGTTATCTATAATAATAAAAGCATAATATGCTAACTAGACCAGACAGCGGAACGACCTTCCGGACGTCATTCCGGGAGTCCTTCCAGACGAAGCCGCCACCGCGGCAGGGGCAAAGGCAGAGGCAGTTAGGGGTGATCAGGCAGGCAGGCTAGCAGTTAGGGGTGATCAGCCAGGCAGGCAGAGTGGTTAGGGGGTGACCAGGCAGGTGAGTAGTTAGGGGTGATCAGGCAGGCAGGATAGAAAGTGAGGAGGGAGTTAATTTAGTAGTTCTGATAGAAGTATGTTTGATAAATATGCAAAGTGGTTGAGCAGAAAGCTGTATCACACCAGGCAGGAAAGCACATGCCTTCCTCCACCACAGCCCATCAAACTTAAGCTATGAGGAAAGATGAAGCAACTTCTTGAGGATAAATTTATAACAAAACAGCACTATTGATTTGCAAGTATCATGTGTTTACTTTACATGACATTTAAAACGATTTTTACTATGTGGCAGATATTACTAAAAAAGAACAAAACACTACCCATTTTTAAAGGCGAAAGATTATTCAAACTATCAATATACTATATACTACATCTAAAGAAATGGGAAAGCAAAAGAATTCCCAGATAATTAATGTTTCTTGTTCTTTAAAAAAATTGTTTAATTAGCTTAGAAAGGAGCCCAAATCTATCTGCTCTCTTCCTCTTTCTCTCATGTGGAACTAATCAGAGCAAGTGTAACAGAAATTAAGCATAATCTCATTTACCTCTCTGCCTGTAAGGATGTGTCTTGCCAATTTCACTTTTGCAAAATTCCCTTTGCCGATTGTTTTCAACAGTCGGTAGTTTCCGATGTGAGGCTGTTCGTCTGCACAGGAAGCTATAGAGTTTCTACACCGAGCTCCAGAGCGCCCGGTGCGGGAGGTCACTTCTTGCCGCCCATCTCCATGTGACGTGTGCTACAATACAATATACACAAACAAAGATAAGAATAGGGGAACACACAGTTACCTACCAAGTTGTAAATGCCTCTAGCTGAAGAAACAAAACATTACTACTTTAATTTTAATCCTAATGCATATACCACTTTGAAGAAATCTGCCCACGTGTCTATGTTGTTGTTGTTTTTACATTTTTATTGATTTCAGAGAGGAGAGAGAGAGACAGAAACATCAATGAGAGAGAATCATTGATCGGCTGCCTCCTGCATGCCCCCTACTGGGGATCGAGCCTGCAATCCAGGCATGTGCCCTTGACTGGAATCGAACCTGGGACCCTTCATTCTGCAGGCCAATGCTCTATCCACTGAGCCAAACCAGCTAGGGCCACATGTCTATGTTTTTATTATACATATGTCTTAGGTAAAACAAAAGTTTATAAACTAGTTAAAAATCTAAGCAATTTGTAACAATGTTTCTGTAACAAAAAGGATTCTAATTTCCAAATAAGAATGTAGGGAAAATAGCCTATTTATAAATGAGGTCTTGTTGATCAAAGAAAAGATTAAAGCAACAACTAAAATATGCCACTAAACATTTTAACAAATAATTTTGAATTCTTGTACCATTGGTCAATTATTTCATACATGAATTTTTTTTCTCCCTAAGGAGCCAATAATCAACCCAAGGACACAAAAATGTTACATAATTCTTCGGTAGTCATTTTATAACATTTTGTGGCAGCACCAATCACATAATAGGTACTGAGCCGATGAATTTAATTCTTAAAGGTAAAGGAGTCCTGATCCTTCTCCCTCCCATGGAATGGAGCCGATAACCATTTCATCTACCAAGAAAACTAGAATATGTACCCTGCTACTAAAATGCAGAATCAAGCCAAAAACGGGATTAACAAATTTGTAAAGTATTCATTTCAAACTAAAACTTCTCTTTAATGCAAAACTTTTAAGTTGCCATTATTAGGAAAAAAAGCAAACACTGTAGTTAATTCCTTCCTTCTTCCTTTCTAAGAGAAGCTGGGTGTATTTGGGGAGGCAACATGACCAGCTAAATACTTGTTTTCCCAAACTTCCCTGCAGCTAGAGGTAACATATGGCTTAGTTCTGGCCAGTTCTCAATAGTGAGAGGTTCTGGGAAAGAAAAGACAAAAATGTTTTCTAAAATCACCAGATCCAATGTTATTGAACTGCTGAACCAAAGATTAGAAGCTGCCTAGATTTCTTTTGTGAGAAAAACAAACCCCTATTTGGTTATGTTTTGTTACTTTCAGCCCAAGCACTACTTACAGGATCCAGGTTCATATCAATACAAATGTAAAAAGCAATAAGAAAATGAATGGGCCCTAACCGGTTTGGCTCAGTGGATAAAGCATCGGCCTGCGGACTGAAAGGTCCCAGGTTCGATTCCGGTCAAGGGCATGTACCTTGGTTGCAGGCACATCCCTAGTAGGAGGTGTGCAGGAGGCAGCTGATTGATGTTTCTCTCCCATCAATGTTTCTAACTCTCTATCCCTCTCCCTTCCTCTCTGTAAAAAAAAATCAATGAAATATATTTAAAAAAGAAAAAGAAAAAGAATGGGAAATGCACTCATTTTATGTTATACTAGAGGCCTGGTGCACAAAATTCATGCACTCCAGGGGGGGGGGTCCCCTCAGCCTGGCCTGCGCCCTCTTGTAGTCCGGGAGCCCTCGGGGGATGTCCGACTGATGGCGGGGGAGCAGGCCTAAGCCAGCAGTCGGACATCCTTAGCACTGCTGTGGAAGTGGGAGAGGCTCCCACCACCGCCACTGCGCTTGCCAGCCATGAGCCTGGCTCAGGTCTTCTGGCTGAGCTGCACTCCCCCTGTGGGAGCACAGTGACCACCAGGGGGCAGCTCCTGAATTGAGCGTCTGCCCCCTGGGGGTCAGTGCGTGTCATAGCAACCAGTCATTCCACCATTTGGTCATTTTGCATATTAGCCTTTTATTATATAGGATGTATTAGTTCATTTAAAAAGTTTGTCCAGCCCTAGCTGGTTTGGCTCAGTGGATAAGAGCATCGGCCTGTGGAATGAAGGGTCCAGGGCACATGTCGGGGTTGTGGGTTCCATCCCCAGTAGGTGGTGTGCAGGAGGCAGCTGATCAATGATTCTCTCTCATCATTGATGTTTCTATCCCTCTCTCCCTCTCCCTTCCTCTCTGAAACCAATAAATATATATATTTATAAAATTTGTCCATATATACAGCCATAGAATATAAATCATCATAACCACAAGACACAAATGAGAATATATACCTTAGACACACACAACATTAACATAATAAATATGGTTCCAAGTATGCCCTTATATCTTGGTAAAGTACCAAGTTAAAATGTAAGATTGTTTAAGAAATCGAGTTTACAATGGGTGGGAAAAAATTAACCAAAGAACTTGTATGCATATATGCATAACCTATGGACACAAACAATAGTGTGGTGAAGGCGTGGGAGAGGGGCGGGGAGTGGGGAGTTGTGGGGGCAGGAGGATAGAAGGAGTCAATGGGGGGAAATGGGGACATATCTAGTACTTTCAACAACCAAGATTCAAAAAAAAAAATTTTTAATTGATTTCAGAAAGGAAGGGAGAGGGAGAGAGAGACAGAAACATTAATGGTGAGAATCATTGATTGGCTGCCTCCTGCACACCCCCACTGGGGACTGGGCCCGCAACCCCAGCATGTGCTCTTGATCAGAATCGAACCCGAGACCCTTCAGTCCGCAGGCTGACATTCTATCCACTGAGCCAAACCCGGCTAGGGCAACAATAAAGATTTTTAGAACATAAAATAGGGTTTACAACTTAACACTATGTTTCAATTATGCCTCAACAGAGCTTGGTCCCTTCTATACAATATAAAACACAAGACATGCATACATCCTTTCTAATCCTTAAAATAACAAGCCACCTCCTTAACATATGGGCAGGTTTTTCAATGTGTTAAAAAAATCTACAAAGCCAAATTGTGACAATAAAGGCCTGTTCCCCAAGTATTTGGTAACTCAGAGATATTCACAAATTGGTTTTCACTTTTGAAAGCAGCTAAGCAATTATTTCATTCACTGCAGAAAATATATAGTAAGATTCAATAACGTGTGATTTAAAAAACTCTTAGCAAAACAGGAACTTAGAACAGAACTTCCTTAATTTGATAAAAATCAGAGACCAAAAACCTTCAGCAAATATTACACTAAATGGAGAAACTTTAGAATCATTTAAGATCAGAAATAAGACAAAGCTGCTTTAAAAAAAAAAAAGCTGCTTAACATAATACTGGAGGTCATGGTCACCACTTTAAGGAAAGAAAGTTTTAAGATGTAAGATCAAAGAAGAGAGATAAAAATATCAGTATTTGTACATGATATATCTACCTACAAACCAACAGAATTAAAAATACCTTTGAAACTCATGAGAGTTTGGCAAGGTACAAGATCAACCTGTGACATTGTCTACACCACCACTGACGAAATTTAATTAAAAGTAACCACTCAAAACAGCAGTCCCTCTTATCCAGTTTCACTTTCCACAGTTTCAGTTACCCAGGGTCCACAGTAAATTTAAAAATTCCAAAACATAAACAACCCATAGTTTCAAATTGTGCAGCATTCTGAGGAGTGATGAAATCTTACACCATCCGCTCTGCTGTGCCTGGGATGTGAATCATCCCTTTACCCAGGGTCTCCACATATATACTAGTATATGCAACTGGCCCCATTAGTTAGTCGAGTTGTCCCAATTATCAGATCAACTATTGCATTATCACAATACTTGTGTTCAAGTAACCCTACTACTACTCCAGTGAACATATGAATCATAAGCAAAACAACCTTTTTGCTGATATGGAGAAAGTTTTAGTGGCATGGATATAAGATCAAACAAGTCGCCGAAACCGGTTTGGCTCAGTGGATAGAGCGTCGGCCTGCGGACTCAAGGGTCCCAGGTTCGATTCCGGTCAAGGGCATATACCTTGGTTGCGGGCACATCCCCAGTAGGGGGTGTGCAAGAGGCAGCTGATCCATGTTTCTCTCTCATGGATGTTTCTAACTCTCTATCCCTCTCTCTTCCTCTCTGTAAAAAATCAATAAAATATATTTTTAAAAAAAAAAAAGTTCACTAAGATTAAAAAAAAAAAGATCAAACAAGTCACAACATTCCTTTAAACCAAAGCCCAATCCAGAGCAAGGCTCTAATTCTCTTCAACTCTATGAAGGCTGAGACAAGTGAGGAGGCTGCAGAAGAAAAATGTGAAGCTGGCAGAGGTTGGTTCGTGAGGTTTAAGAAGCCACTTTCCTAACATAAAAGTGCAAGGTAAAGCAGTAAGTGGTGATGTAGAGGCTGCAGCAAATTATCCAGAACAGCTAGTTAAAATAATCAATAAAGGTGGCTACTCTCAACAACAGATTTTCAATGTAGACAAAACTGCCTTTTATTGGAAGAAGATGCCAGCTAGGACTTTCATAGCCAGAGAGAATTCAATGCCTGGCTTCAAAGCTTCAAAGGACATGACTCTTGCTAGGGGCTCACGCACTTGTGACTTTAAGTTGAAGCCAATGGCTCACTTACCACTCAAAAAGTCCTAAGGTGCCTGGCTGGTGTGGCTCACTGGTTGAGCCGTGACCTATGAACCAGGAGGTCATGGTTTGATTACCCGTCAGGTACATGCCTGGGTTGCAGGCTCGATCCCTAGTAGGGGGTGTGCAGGAGGCAGCCGATCCATGATTCTCTCTCATCATTGATGTTTCTCTCTCTCTCTCTCTCCCTCTCACTTACTCTCTCTGAAATCCATAAAAATACATTTAAAAAATAAAATCAATAAAAATAAAAAAAGAGGTAAGGTCCATGTCCCTTCTGCTTGAATCTGGGTGTTTGAGGCTGCTTTAACCAAGAGAAAACGGCAGAAGTGATTTTATGTGATTTCTGAAAAGGCGGGCAGCTCTGTCTTGTTTGCTGAGATACTGAGCCTCCTCAAAAGAAGTCCAAGCACACTGAGACCGCCATGCTGGAGAGGCCCATGCAGCACTCTAGCTTAGAGTTCCAGCTGAGCCTAGCTTCTAGCCATACCTTCCAAGGTGCCAGATATGGGAATGAAGAAACAGTCAAGGATGTGGCTCTTCCAGCTCAGGTGTTCACATCCCCCCTAACCTTTCAAGATCTCCCCAAACTGAAGTCCCAAACATAGTGGAACAGAGATAAGCCATCCATCCCTGAATCTGTGCGAATAATAAAATGGTTGTTGTTTTACACTATAAGTTCTGGAGTGGTTTGTTCCACAGCAATAATAAGGAGAATCACTATACAGTAAGTAGGAAATAAATGCTAAGAACCTATGTTAATAGAAATAAGAAGGAAAAAAAAACACCAGAATGTATTACCATAGTATGTGGAAGGTTCTTTATCATCGAATATCTTTAACATCTAGATCACAACCTTCTTTTAAGAGAAGACATAAACAACTTTAGTCCACTGCACTAATACAGCTAACACGTGACCATGGGCAGGCATACCACGCAGGCCTCGGCTAGGCAAAGGGGTAGGCAAGCAAAGGAGAACAAGGAAAAGAGGTGGAGTTAGCTTGTGAACAGAAAGTCATCAAAACACATCAAATGTTCAATAACAAAAGCTGCTTGCTCCAGTTTAAATTATTCTTCTGGATGAAGAATACGAAGTCTAAAGACAGAAGGCTGAGTTAGGAAATGGCTCTAGGTCTACTCCTCTCCAGGATTCTCATTCTAGAATCTGCAATCGTAGTCATGAAATCATAAAGGTACTGACTGCATAAAGAATAGGGTTATAGACCAGCTGGTGTGGCTCAGTGGTTGAGTGTCGACCCATGCACCAAAAGGTCACTGGTTCGATTCCTGGTGGGGACACATGCCCAGGTTGTGGGGTCAATTCCCAGTGTAGGGCATACAGGAGGCAGCCAATCAATGTTTCTATCTCTCTATCCTTCCCCCTTCCTCAAAGGGTATCCCCTCTCTCTCTCAAGTCAATAAAAACGACCCTAACAGGTTTGGCAAAGTGGATAGCGCATCAGCCTGCAGACCAAAGGGTCCTGGGTTCGATTCCAGTCAAGGACACATACCTCGGTTGCAGGCTCCTCCCTGACCCAGGTCAGGGCTTGTGTAGGAGGCAACCAATTGATATGTTTCTCTCACATCGATGTTTCTCTCTGTCTTTGCCTCTCTCTCTTCTACTCTCCCTAAAAATAAAAATAAAAAATCAGTGGAAAAATATCCTCAGGTGAGGATTACAAAAAAAAAAAAAAAATGCTTTTAATAAATAAAACTAATGTATTAAAAAATAGGGTTACATAAAATCTTACCTTATAATAGACAAATATGCAAATTGACCGCACCTTCGCTACGCCCAAGCCACGCCCACCAACCACGCCCACCAGGAAACCGTTGCAGGGACTTTGGGGTGTGGCGGAGCCCAAGGCCGGGAAAGCCTCGGGGCGGAGGCTTTCCCGGCCTTGGGCACCAGCGGGCAGCCTGCACGGATCGCAGGAAAGCACTGGGGGTCGGCTCCTGCGATCGGTAGCAGGGACACTGGGTGCCGCCGAGCCCAAGGCCGGGAAAGCCGCCCAAGGCTTTCCCGGCCTTGGGCACCAGCGGGGAGCCTGCACCGATCGCAGGAAACCACTGGGGGTCGGCTCCTGCGATCGGTAGCAGGGACGCTGGGTGCGGCGAGCCCAAGGTCGGGAAAGCCTGGGGCGGAGGCTTTCCCGGCCTTGGGCACCAGCGGGCAGCCTGCACGGATCGCAGGAAAGCACTGGGGGTCGGCTCCTGCGATCGGTAGCAGGGACGCTGGGTGCCACCGAGCCCAAGGCCAGAAAAGCCTGGGGCGGAGGCTTTCCCGGCCTTGGGCACCAGCGGGGAGCCTGCACGGATTGCAGGAAACCACTGGGGGTCGGCTCCTGCGATCCTTAGCAGGGATGTTGGGTGCGGCCGAGCCCAAGGCCACTGCCCGGGGCCAAGCCCCGACCCTGAAAAAGGCAGAAGGCGGTGGCCACAGCCAAGGCCTGGGTCCCCGGTGCCGGCAGAAAACTGGTGCAGGCAGCCAGGTGAATGAAGGTCTATTGCACGAATCTTCGTGCAAACGGGCTACTAGTTCTGGAATAAAAACCTTTGGGTTCAGCTTATTCGAATTTCATATTAAATTCTACCAATACAGATTTTCATGTAAAATGTCTGTAATACAGCCAAAACCGGTTTGGCTCAGTGGATACAGCGTCAGCCTGCGGACTGAAAGGTTCCAGGTTCGATTCCGGTCAAGGGCACGTACCTTGGTTGCGGGCACATCCCCAGTAGGGGGCGTGCAGGAGGCAGCTGATGGATGTTTCTAACTGTCTATCTCTCTCCCTTTCTCTCTATAAAAATCAATAAAATAAAAATAAAAAAAAGTCTGTAATACAAACCCCACAACACTTAGCTTCCACTCCAAAGCAAATGCCTAACTACTAGTAAGAAATACAAAATAGCTTCTTTGTTCAAGCTGCAACTATGAATGCTTCAAGATTCCACATAACCAACAGAAATAATGCCTTATCTAGTCTACATAAGATTATATAAGACTAACCATGGCTGAGCAGCTCGGGTGGCTAAAATGCAGGGCTAAAAAACTCTAGCTTAAAGGAAAAGTTGGACTCCCCCCTAAAAAGCCCTCTTCTTCCAGGGACCTCGCAATTACTATACAGGCAGGTGCAGATGGGTCAGCACAAACCCCTTGCAGACCAACTCCAAGCACATACTTTAAATTCTTGTGTAAGATAACATTAAAACTAGGAGATTCCCAGGGAAGAGATGTGTTTTCTCCTTCAGGTTTAACTTGAAAGTTTAAAGTGGATGTGAGACAAGTGAATTTGTTTTAATTCTCCCAGTGGTCATCAGAAGAGGCTGCATTCCCTGACCCTTACTCCAGCTTGGGAACAAATTCCAGATAAATTTGTCTACACCAAGAATTCTCTTTGAAATTAAAGATAACAGATACTATTTTATATTAAACTGTGTATAAGTCTCATAAGTAATTACAATATAATCATGTGCTACACAAATAATCAAAATGGCTAATATTCTACTCACTACAAATTTCCACCTACACCAAATTTACATACAGAAGAAATGAAGCTGACCCTCAACTTGAAGTCTGTAAGATCTTTCCCAAACACTGACCAAATAAAAATATTAATTCTTGGCCCCAGCTGGGTGGCTCAGTTGGCTGGAGTATTGTCCCATACACCAAAAAGGTTGCAGGCTGGCCTAACCCGTTAGGCTCAGTGGATAGAACGTCGGCCTGTGGACTGAAGGGTCCCAGGTTTGATTCCGGTCAAGGGCATGTACCTTGGTTGCGGGCACATCCCCAGTGGGAGGTGTGCAGGAGGCAGCTGATAGATGTTTCTCTCTCATCAATGTTTCTAACTCTCTATCACTCTCCCTTCCTCTCTATAAAAAATCAATAAAATCCTATCTAATAATAGAGTAACATGTAAATTACCATCACTCCGCTACGCCCACGATTGGGCGGTGGGAGGCTGGGGGGCGGAACTCGGGGTGGCCTATCCGGCCATTGAGAGGCACGGATCCGCTGCCACTGAGGGGGGCCTCTCAACGGCCAGATCCGCGGCCGCTGAGGGGGCCTGCCACGGACACCCAGCTGCGCCTCTCAACAGCAGGGTAGCCAGGTGTACGCGGCAGCCCCCCTCAGCGGCCGTTGAGAGGCGCAGGGGGCGGGAGTCCCACCCCCTGCGCCTCTCAACAGCAGGGTAGCCCCCCTCAGCGGCCGCGGACCATCAAAAGTGGGGGAGCTGGGTGCCTGTCTGCTCCGGCACCTTTCAGAAGCCTCCACCAAGCCGGAGGCTTCTGAAAGGCCTGGTGCACCAGCAGACAGGCACCCAGCTCCACCGCGAAAAGCGAAAGTGTGTAGGGGACCCTACACGTGCATGATTCAATCATGCACTGGGCCTCTAGTATATGTATATTTTAAAAGGTTGCAGGCTGATTCCTGGTCAGGGCACATACCTAGACTGCAGATTCGATCCCCGGTTGGGAACGAGTACGGAGGCAACCAATTAATATTTCCCTCCCCACCTCCCCCTTTTCTCTGCCTTCCTCTCGCTCTAAAATCAATCAACAGCCCTAGCCAGTTTGGCTCAGTGGATAGAGCATCAGCCCTCAGGCTGAAGGGTCCCAGGTTCGATTTCGGACAAGGGCACATACCTTGGTTGCAGGCTTAATCCCTGGCCCTGATCGGGGTGCATGCGGGAGGCAACTAATTGATGTGTCTCTTTCACATAGATGTTTCTATCTCTTCCCCTCCCTTCCACTCAGTCTAAAAATCAATGGAGCCCGGCCAGCGTGGCTCAGTAGAGTGTAGACCTATGAACCAGGAGATCACAATTTAATTCCTGGTCAGGGACATGGCTGGGTTGCAGACTCAATCCCGTGTAGGGTCAGTGTAGGAGGCAGCCGATCAATGATTCTCTCTCATCACTGATGTTTCTATCTCACTCTCCCTTCCTCCCTGAAATCAATAAAAATATATATGTTTTTAAAAAGCAGATTAAATGAAATAATAGATATTTTAAATGAAATACTATATAAAGTATTTAGTACTACTGCCTGATGTATAGTAAGTAAACTAAGTGATCAACGAAGAGTAACTATTTTTATTCTCCACAACCACACTTTCTTACAAAGAACCAATTTTAAAACATCATGGAACCAGAAAATTTTATTGCCTCTATTGGAAATCTTTCTATAGTCACAAAATAATCTAGAAGAGTATGCTTAATTGGCAAGCCTTCACTGAATACTAAGGCAGCAATTCTTAAAGTGTAGTTTCTGGACCTGTAGCATCTACTTCACCTAGAACTTGTTAGAAATGAAAATTCAAGCCCTAGCTGATTTTGATCAGTGGTTAGGGTGTTGGCCCGCAAACTGAAGGGTCTCGGGTTTGGTTCCTGTCAAGGGTACGTACCTAATCGGTATGTCTCTTTCACATCAATGTTTCTCTCTCTCTATCTCTACCCCTCCCTTCCATTCTCTCTAAAAATTAATAGAAAAAATATCCTTGGGTGAGGATTAACAAAAAAAATGAAAACTCAAGGGCCCAAAAGTAGAATCAAGGTCTGGGGTGGGGTCCAGCAATCAGTACCTTAACAAGCCCTCCAGGTGATTCTGGTGTTTGCTCCAGTTTGAGAGTTTAGCTGAGGGTACCTTGATCAACAGGAACTGGAAGTCCAAAAGAGCAATATGATTCCTAGGTATATCCTCTATGCCACAGTGTAATAATACACAGAGTAGGTACTCAAATTTGAACAGGTTAATAGTAATCTCATATAACCAATAGCTGGCTAGACAATAACACCATCAGTTTACCTATTTCACAGAGATAAGAAATTATGATGATTGTCTGTATTAAATAATAATAAGTACATGTGCACACACACTGGGAGCTGTTAAATAATTGGCAAAGCCCTTGGGTACTTTGGCAAATAACCCAAGCTTACTAAGTGTCACACACTTTGAAACTTAAGTGAAAAATACATTTCTAGTTTTACCAGTATACAAACAGGATTTGTCCATGGGCCTATACAAACCAACTGTAGAACATAAATTAAAATGCAAACTTTTTATTGACGTTAAAAAGCATCTTATTTCAGCCTGGCCAGTGTGGCTCAATGGTTGAATATCAACCCAGGAACCAAGAGGTCATATGACGCTATGATTCCCAGTCAGGGCACATGCCCAGGTTGTGGGTTCTATCCCCAGTAGGGCGCCTAAAGGAGGCAGCCTACTGATGATGTTTCTCTCTATACCTTTCCCTTCTTCTCTTAAAAAAAAAAAAAAAAATCAACAAAAATTTTTAAAGAACATCTTATTTCACATCTTAGCCAACTGTAATTGATGGACCAAATATGGATTCTAATTTGAACAGTGTTTACAAAGTAGACAATTGAGGAAATTCGAACACTGACTAGATATTCAATATTAAGAAATTATGATAAGTGGATTATGATTACTTTTTAAAAATAAGCTTTATTTCTTCTAAAAGCTTTAGAGATGAAATTATAAAATGTATTGAATTTGCTTCTTGGGGAGAAAACAAATGAAATTAAGGCTGGCATTGATGCCCTGGCTGGTTTGGCTCAGTGGATAGAGCGTCGGCCTGCAGACTGAAGGGTCCCAGGTTCAATTTAGGTCAAGAGAACCTGCCCCGTTGCAGGCTCAATCCCCAGTTGGCAGGAGGCAGCCAACCAATGATTCTCTCTCATCATTGATGTTTCTATCTCTCTATCCCTCTCCCTCTCTGAAATCAATAAAAAATATTATTTTTTTTTTTAAAAAAACGGCCATTGAGCTGTTGAGTACATGGGGGGGCTAACTACATATCAGGGTTTCTCAGTCCTGGCACTACTGACCTTTTGGGCCAGGGAGTTCTTAGAGAAAAGGGGTACTATCTTGTGTATTGTAAAATGTTTAGCAGCATTCCTGGTCACTAGCAACCCTCTGCAGTGTGACGACTACGAGTGTCTCCAGACACTGTCAAACGTCCACTGGAGGGCCAAATTGTCCCCAGAAGACAATCATTGACAAATACTTATTAAACTTTCTCTACTTACTTGTTTGAAATTTTTCATAACAAAACTTTTTTCCCCCATTCTCACTGGAGGATATGTTTTTATTAATTTTAGAGAGAGAAAGGGAGAGAGAAAAACATTAATGAGTTGCCTCCCAAACTCAGATGGGGGATCGAACCCCCAACCTGACCTAGAATCAAACCTAGAATACAATTTCAGTGTATGCGACAATGCCCCAACCAACTGAGCAACACCAGCCAGGGCAACAAAACACTTTTAAGTCTTATTATACTCTGTATTGGTACAACTATATCTTCCTAGTTGAGTAATCTATCTACCTATCTATCTATATATATATAAAAGGCTAATATGCAAAGTGTCCCCTCAGGAGTTTGACCGGGAGACTGGAATTCGATCACTCGCTATGACGTGTGCTGACTACCAGGGGGCGGCGCAAAACAAAGGAAGGCCCCAGCGGGCAGCTGGCAAAGGAAGGCCCCGATTGGCCCTGATAGCCAGCCAGGCCTAGGAACCCTACCTGTGCATGAATTTCGTGCACCGGGCCTCTAGTCAGTACATAAGGTTTTGGGAAATAGCCTGATACACAACAAAGCAGAGGGGACTGAGATGGAAAACTAGGACTTAGTAGAGGTTCTGCTACTAAAATAGTCAGAGGTCACAAGCAGCTCCGTCACCTATCTGAGCCTCAGCATCCTCATTACATCAGATTGTCTGACTAGTCCTTTGAGCTATGAAGTGGATATTCACATTTGAAAAAAAAAATGAACCAGTTTGGCTCAGTGGATAGAGCGTCGGCCTGCGGACTCAAGGGTCCCAGGTTCGATTCCAGTCAAGGGCATGTACCTTGGTTGCGGGCACATCCCCAGTAGGGGGTGTGCAGGAGGCAGCTGATCGATGTTTCTCTCTCATCGATGTTTCTAGCTCTCTATCCCTCTCTCTTCCTCTCTGTAAAAAATCAATAAAATATATTAAAAAAAAAAAAATGAAGCCCTAGCCTGTTTGGCTCAGTGGAGAGAGCGTCAGCCTGCAGATCAAAGGGTCCCAGGTTCGATTCCGGTCAAGGGGACATATCTTGGTTGCAGGCTCCTCCCTAGCCTGGGCCCTGGTCAGGGCTCGTAGAGGGGGCATCCAATCGATGTGTTTCTCTCACATCGATGTTTCTCTCTGTCTTTCCCTCTCTTCCACTCTCCCTAAAAAAAAAAAAAAAATCAATGGAAAAATATCCTCAGGTGAGGTTTAACAAAAAACAAAAGCTAAAAAAAGAAAAAGAAAATATAGTAGACAAGAATGAAGATAATATTTTCATAACAAATTATCTGCCTTTTATTATTCTTAACCAATAGGCAACATTCTTATCTCAATTTATGTAATTATTTAAAATTTAAATAAATTTGCAACAACATGGATGTATCTTAAAAGGATTATGCTAAGTGAACTAAGTCAGAAGGAAGAGGACAAGAATCTTATGATTTCACTCATGTGGGATATAAAACAAAAAGCAACAAATGAACAAACAAACAAACTCACAGACACAGACAACAGAATGGTGGTTACCAGAGGGGAAGGTGGGTAGGTAGATAATGAAGGTAAAGGAGGTCAACTATATTATATGGTAATGGAAGAAGTAGACTTCCGGAGGTGAGCACATAGTGGAGTATACAGATGTCATGTTACAAAGTTGTATTACTGGAATTTATAAATGTTATTACCCAGTGTTACCCCAATACATTTAATTTAAACATTTAAATAAAATTTGGAGTGTAAACAAAATGGGAAGTCTTTTTACAAAATAGAAAGACAATGCTGTTCTATACATAATAACCAAAATGCCCATCAATTGGTGAAAGGATTTAAAAAATCTGGTACATCCAAATAATGAACCACTGGCACACACATACTAGTAAACATGAATCAACCTCAAAAGTATTATGCTGCCGAAACCGGTTTGGCTCAGTGGATAGAGCGTCGGCCTGCGGACTGAAGGGTCCCAGGTTCGATTCCAGTCAAGGGCATGTACCTTGGTTGCGGGCACATCCCCAGTGGGGGGTGTGCAGAAGGCAGCTGATAGATGTTTCTCTCTCATCGATGTTTCTGACTCTCTATCCCTCTCCCTTCCTCTCTGTAAAAAATCAATAAAATATATTAAAAAAAAAAAAAAGTATTATGCTAAGTGAAAGATGCCAGACACAGACTGTATAGGCTTGGATTCCATTGATATAACACTAGAGGCCCGGTGCACGAGAATCGTGCACTGGAGGGAGGGGGGACGCCTCAGCCCGGCCTGCGCCCTCTCACAGTCTGGGACCTCCGGGAGGATGTCTGACTGCCAGCAGTCAGACATCTCTCTTGCAGTCCCGGGCTCTCACAGTCTGGGACCCCTCGTTCCTTACCTCCTGCCACCACTGTTGCCCTGGCCAGCCATGAGCCGGGCTTCTGGCTGAGCAGCACTCCCCCTGTGGGAGCATACTGACCACCAGAGGGCAGCTCCTGCGTTGAGCGTCTGCCCCCTGGTGGTCAGTGCACATCATAAGGACTGGTTGTTCTGCCGTTTGGTCGATTTGCATATTAGCCTTTTATTATATACTAGTAGCCCGTTTGCACGAAGATTCGTGCAATAGACCTTCATTCACCTGGCTGCCTGCACCAGTTTTCTGCCGGCACCGGGGACCCAGGCCTTGGCTGTGGCCATCGCCTTCTGCCTTTTTCAGGGTCGGGGCTTGGCCCCGGGCGGTGGCCTTGGGCTCGGCCGCACCCAACATCCCTGCTAAGGATTACAGGAGCCTACCCACAGTGGTTTCCTGCGATTGGTGCAGGCTCCCCACTGGTGCCCAAGGCCGGGAAAACCTCCGCCCCAGGCTTTCCCTGCCTTGGGCTCCGCCACACCCCAACTTCCCTGCAACGGTTTCCTGGTGGGCGTGGCTGGCGGGCGTGGCTTGGTTAGTGGGCGTGGCTTGGGCGTCGCGAAGGTGCGGTCAATTTGCATATTTGTCTATTATAAGGTAAGATGATGATTCTAGAAAAAGTAAAACTGTTAAGGACAAATAACAGATCCATGGTTGCCAGGGGCTAGGGAAAGGCAGAGGGGATTGACTGTAAAGGGCCATAAGGAACATTTTGGGGCAATGGAAAAGCTACATCTTGTCTGTGATAGTGGTTACATGGCTATACATTCGTCAAAATTCATTCAACTAGCTTTGCAGAGTGGCAATATCATAGCCAATGAGGTTTATCCGAGGCGCAATTATTGCTAAAAAATTCATCAAACTATACATAAGAGTGTATGATCTATCTCAATAAACCTGACTTTAGCAAATGAGCTGCTCAACAGACTGTGGGCTCCCATTCATTCTGTACCCTCATTACTCAACTGGCAAGAAGTCTAATATTTAGCAGCAGTTCAGTGATGGTAGGTAAATAATATGGTATATGCCAGATGTGTAACACTGACAACAAGGGCACCGCACTGTAAAAGACACCCAAGTACTTCCAGAACATGCCAATACCCGAGTTAAAAATGGAACAGGGCATGATAAATTAACACATGACGTGCTACAATCCTCTGATTGTAACACTGTCAGAAATTCAATTTTAAATACATTCCATGAGAATAAAGGCACTCTTCATACTCTACATTGTTTTTAAAGAATAAAGTTAGCGCCCTAGCCGGTTTGTACGAGTGGATAGAGCATGGGCCTGCGGACTGAAGGGTCCCAGGTTCAATTCCCGTCAAGGGCACATGCCCAAGTTGCCAGCTTGATCCCCAGTAGGGGGTGTGCAGGAGGCAGCCAATCAATGAATCTCTCTCATCATTGATGTTTCTATTTCTCTCTCCCTCTCCCTTCCTCTCTGAAATCAATAAAAATATATTTTAAAAAATAATTTAAAAAAAAGAATAAAATTAGCAATTT
>NC_137075.1:107925174-108137000 GCF_951640355.1 Cnephaeus nilssonii | reverse complement strand
TTTTTGCTTGTTCCACAAAGAGTAGTCAAAGAACAGGCTGAGCAAGTCAGAAATTGGTTCAAAAGGTCTACAAGAAAACGAACTCACTGACTCACCCAGGCTCACCACTTTCTGTTGCTCTTTGTGGAATCTCCTAACCCGTCCGGGTAAAGAAGGTACCGCTGTACCACTGACTGACCTGGTTAGAGGGCCTGGACCACCACACATTACCGTCCTGCTGCGGGATGCTTCCCACCAAGCTCTGGTGCCCGAGCGGGCCACCTGCCAGCTACCCAGCAAAGCAGCGGCACTGACAGTGAAGGCATCTGATCCCACCGGCCCCGTGTCCCGGGGACGTTACTGAAATCAGGGACACGGGCACAGCCAAAGCTTCTTCCTACGTGATAGCATTTTCCTGCCAGGAATGACCTCATAACCTGACAGTGAGAGCCCGGGGAAGTTTCTCTCCGGGTGACTTTGGCGGCGATGCCGTACAGAACCACACAGCTGGACTGGGACAGCTCTGAACCCCAAGAGAAGAGTTCGGAAACTCGGCCCCAGGTTGTCATTCCCTAAAAATGCTGCTCGCGGCCTTTTCAAAAGGGGTCGTGAACAAAACCCGAGGCTCCGCTGACAGCATCAGGGATGCGAGCCCCCCTCTTTTGGGAAGAAAGCAAGCCGGGCAGTGGGCGGGCAGCCTTGCCGCACACCTGCCTGCCCAGGCGCTCCCGCCACCGCGCCCCGCGCCGCCCTCTCGGGGACCTTCTCTCGGCCCAGCTCCGGACCCTCGGCGGCCACTTGGTGTGAGTGACCCGCTAACCTCAGTCCCGGACAATTTGAAAGAACGAGGCACAAAGGACAGTCCGCTTGACCCGATCGGTTCCTTTTCATCAGCACCACCGGCGGACAGCCCCTCGAGAGCTGCCTGCCCAACTTAAAAGGAGTTCGGTTAAAATCGGCGCTAAACCCGGCAGAGATGGGGCGCACACTCGGGTCCCCCGCGGCGCGACCTGCGGCCTCCGGACCCCGCGGGCGGGCGGGCGGGCCGGGCTGCGGCCACAGGCGCCTCCCCGGCGGCCCTCCCCGGGTCCTCCCCAGAAACCGGCCGCCCGCCGGCCCGGCCTGCCCACTCTCTCGGGGCGCTGCGGGCCGGGGAGCGGCGAGAGCGTCCGAGTTACTCACGTTCTCAGTGTCCCGTTCATTCACCGTAGGCAACGGGGTCCTCGTGGACATCTTCCTTCACTTCAGGGCCGCACAACGCGAGGAGGAAACAGCACAGCACGGCCCCGGCCGGCGACGGCGTCCTGGAGCGGCGCCGCGGGAGGGCGGCTCCCCTCCCCCACGCCGTCTAGATCCCGGGCCGGGTCCTGGCCGTCCCCCGGAGGGTCCCGGCGGTCATGCTCCCCCGGCCCCGGCGGCCGCGCCGAGGAGCCCCGCGGGCGGCGGTGGCGGGGCCGGGCCGGCGGCAGCGGACTGCGGGCGCTGGCGTCCCCGCGCCTAAGGGCACCCCGTGGGCCCGGAGCCCCTCGCCGCCGCCTCCGCCCGTCGCTCCGCGGGTTTCAGTGCCCGGGCCTCCACACAGCGCCGCCGGCGGCCCCCGAGAAGGCGGAGGAGGATGTGCAGGAGATGGAGCGCGAGACAGGCCGCCGCGGCCTGCGGGCGCCGACCATGGACGGGACTGTGGAGGCGGTGCCTGCGCCCAGCTGCTCGTCTCGCTCCGGCTCGCTTTCCGCCTCCGCCTCCGCCTGCTGGCCGCCGGCGCTGCCGCCGCTGCCCGCACCTCCGAGCCTCACAGACTCAAGATGGCCGCCCGACGGCTTCCTCTGCTGCCTCCGGGGGCCGGAAGTGACGACACCGCTGCCTCCCGGAGTCCCGGCCAATCAGCGCGGCCGAGGAAGCCGGCCGGCTACTGTTGCTAGGAGAGACTTGGTCCTGCCCCGGGCCCCGGGGGCGGCTCTAGGCCGGGAAGGGCTGGCGGGTCCGACAGGTCCGGGCGGGCGGCAGGTTCCCAGCGTCCAGAGCACGCGGGCACCCCCGAAAGAGCCGGCTAAGTGCCATCACTGGGTTGGCATTTACGGTGTTGACCGAGGGCCTGCTCTGTGGGAAAGCTGCCCCGGACCGTGCGGCCCCGAACCGAGTCCCGGCAGCGATGATAAGGCCGGGGCGGCGGGGAGGTGCCGGGCCCCTGCATCATCGACGCTGACCCGGGAGTGGAGGACTCGGTCGCCCTTCCTGCCTCTGGCTCCGAGCAGCCGGGCTGGGCTCGGCATCCGGATGGCAGCGGGCGCGTCCTGCTCTGCAGGAGCTCGCTGTCTGGAGGAAGGTGGACCGAGACCAGCTGAATGCCATTGGGAAGGAAGGGTGCGATACCGGTGCCATAAGGAGGTTAGGGGGCAGGGGGAGCAAAGCCCTAGAAACACGCAGGGACCAGTTCGTAAATGCCCCCGGGGGTTCTAACACACCAGGGTGTGGCTGTTGGCGCGCTGGAGGCATCCCCGGTCCCAGCTGGGACTGAGCTCAGTGGACGCATGAGCCTGGGACGCTGGAAACGCTCCCTCCCCAGGAAGCCTTCCTTGTCCCCTCTCCTCCGCACGTGCCCCGGGGCCCTGTCCAGAGGCTGGCCAGCGCGGGGTGGAGTCCATTGGTGCAGGGTTCTGAGGACGGAGATGGATCCGTAGGGGTTGGAGCAACATGAACTGTCCCTGAGAGTCTGCCTTGTGGGTCCATTACATTTGTTGCTCATTTAGGCCTCGGGGTAACCCTGTAAGATGGGCAGGCACACCTTGCGATTTGAAGTCTAAACAGGTAACAGTGATTTGACCAACGTGCCCAAGCTGCACTGCAGAGCTGGGATTTGAACCGGTATCTTAAAACTTCCTAAGGCATAAGCCCTTGTGATGGGTATATCCTGTTTTACTTTTTCTCTTTTGTCCTCCGCACGTGAACCGTCTGGGACGTTTCCTGCTGTGAAACGCCCGTCTTTCCACACCAGACTCATCTCCCGGGAGGACATGTTCCCAACTTAAAAACGTGAGGACTGAGATGCAAGAGAGGCGTCCATCTCCCTCTCTCTGGCAAGTGCGTGCTCACCAGGCCCAGGGCAGCCAGTTTACAATGTTATTGTCGGGACTCTCTCCCCCTCCCCACGTGGGAGTCTGCTTGTTTCTCAATAAATTTCCATCTTTTCCTATAAAAAATGTTGTCTTTCTCCCTCTTCGGCCAAGCAGAAATGGTTGAATTCTCGTTAAATGTATGTCATACAATTCAACTGAAAAGTGGCTTAGCACAAGATTTTGGGAGCCCCAACAGGGGTATTTGGCCCTCCCTGAAAAGAGGTGTTTCTGCTGAGTCTAAAAGCGTGAGCAGCCAGCCCTAACCGGTTTGGCTCAGTGGATAGAGCCTCGGCCTTCGGACTCAAGAGCTCCAGGTTCGATTCCGGTCAAGGGCATTTACCTTGGTTGCGGGCACATCCCCACAGTGGGGAGTGTGCAGGAGGCAGCTGATTGATGTTTCTAACTCTCTATCCCTTTCCCTTCCTCTCTGTAAAAAACCAATAAAATATATTAAAAAATAATTTAAAAAAATAAAAGCACGAGCAGCCAGCCCGGTGAGGAGTGAGAGGGCAGTCCGAGCAGCAGGATGGCCTGGCCAGGGGCACAGAGATGAGAAACAACATGGCGGTGTGCATCCATGTCAGCAGGATGAGAGGTGAGCCTGGAGGGTTAGGCAGGAGCCAGGCCAGGTTTGGTCACAGCGTGGCACTCCGATCTGCGCGGATGACAGCAATGTCAACAAGGTCAGCTGGGAAACACCGGCAGGACCCATACAGGGCCTCAGCCTCTGGCAGGGGTGCCAGGGAATGAGGTCTCCACCTAGATGGTTTCTCATTGGAGTCACACATTCAATACGAGGAATGAGTCAGTGAATGCCAAAAGGTAGGAAATTAAGCTGACACGTCCTCATTCACGATGCTTCTGGTTTTCATAAAGTCGAGAATTAAAGTAACACTTTGAGCTTTTCATTACACTTATGTGAAAAGACATCATCCTATATAATAAAAGCGTAGTATACAAATTGTCCCCTCAACCGGGAAGTCGCTTGGGAGTTCGACCAGGGGGCGGGGCATGCCAGAGGAGGGAGGGAGGCCCCCACCAGCAGCTGGCAGCCACTAGGGGCCCTACCAGTGCACGCATTTCATGCACTGAGCCTCTAGTGGTACTATAAAGAGCTGGGGTTGAAAGGCAAGGTGTGCCTGTTACATGCCAAAAAAAAAAAAGGAGGCGGACGAGAAGCAGAAGGAGAAAAAGAAAAAAGTGTCCAGTCAGGCATGGCTCAGTGGTTGAGTGTCAACCCAGGAACCAGGAAGTCACAGCTCAATTCCGGATCAAGGCACATGCCTGAGTTTTGGGCTCAATCTCCAGTAGGGAGTGTGTAGGAGGGTTAGGGGCCCTGCAGCCCTGTGATCTGGGGACACCCTGGAGGCCCCTCCTCAACCCCAGCCACAGTTGCCCAGGACGGGTCCCCATACCCCCCAGCACCCATGGGCCACCCAGCCTCCCTCAGAACCTGTTCCCCTCCACCCCACCCCCCGCCCCACATGAGAACCAGAGACACCCCTGGCCCTGACGTGAGGTGAGACGAGGCTGGAGGTGACCCAGAGGACAGGATAGAGACCTCCGACTGACTTCTTTCCCTGCCCAGAGAGGAGAACAATTCATGGCCAAGCAGCCTGGGGCATTTTTCCTTTAAAACAACCAACAACAGCCCTGTGGCTCAGTGGTTGAGCTTCGACCTATGAACCAGGAGGTCAGGGTTCAATTCCCGGTTGGGGCACATGCCGATTGCAGGATCAATCCCCAGTGTGAGGCGTGCAGGAGGCAGCTGTTTAATGATTCTCTCTCATCATTGATGTTTCTCTCTCCCTCTCCCTTCCTCTCTGAAATCATTAAAAAGAAAAGAACAAAACCTTCAAAGGTTTAGCCTCTCCTCCTGACCTCACAAGGACTGCTCAGGGCTGGGCATGGCAAGGCGGCATGGAGCCCACCAAGTCGTTAGAACAGGATTCTGTACCGGCCGTGCAACCTCAGCCATGAGCTGTCCAGGGCTGGCCTTCTGAGTCAGGCCTGAGTCCCCTACACGCCCTCCCCGTGGGGCTGCCGGACTCAAAGCCTCCTTTCACAAAGAGGGCAGGAGCACAGATGACTCGCAGTGTGTAATGTGTCTGAGCTCGGATGAATAATTGATGTGCTTGAATCTTAATAAGCAGGAATTGATTTCTGTGGCCAGGGAAGCCCAAAAGAGATTCTGGTAAAGCAAACTCTTGAATGTGGACCTAAGGCAGGCAAATAAACATACGAACAACAACAAAACCCCAAAACTTCCCTAAAAACAGAAACCTGTATACACATATACCCGGATAATTTATAGGTCAAAGAAATCAAGAAGAAAATGTAGAACTGAATAGTAATGAAAATTTCTGTTTTCACATCAGAAGTTGTGGGATACCATGAAAGCAGTATTTAGAGAGGAAATTATACTGTTATATGTTAAATACAAAAAAGGGCTAAAAATTAATAAGCTATGTATTAATATTACGTAGTTAGAAAAAAACACACCAATATACCAAAGAAAGCCAAAAGGAAAACGAAGGCCTGCCTGGTGTGCCTCAGTTGGTTGGAGTGCAAACCCTTACACCAAAATGGTGGCAGGTTCGATCCCTAGTCGGGTGAGTCAGGAGGCAACCAATCAATGTTTCCCTCTCCCATCACTGTTTCTCTTCTCTCCCTCTCCCTCTCCCTCCCTCCCTCCCTCCCTCCCTCTCTCTCTCTCTCTCTCTCTCTCTCTCTCTCTCTCCCCTCCATTCTTCTCTAAAATCTTAAAAAGGACAAAATAAAAGCAGAAATTAATGAAATAGAGAACAAAGATAAAATGAGATCAACAAAACCAAGAAACAGTTATTTGAAAAAAACTAGTTGAAAAGGTAAAACTCTAGCCTGGCTAAGAATAAAGGAGAGAAAGCATGAGGAAGGCATTAGAAAATATAAAGGAAGACATGATTACAGAGGTTGCAGATTCATAAAAGATCACAAATATTATCAACAAGTTTGTGTCAATATTTTGAAAATATATACAAAATTAATTTCTAGAAAACTATAACATCATAACTACCCAAGAAGTGGAAAATGAATAGTTCTATAATTATTAAAGTTGAAATAGTTTTATAAGCAGTTTTACTAAATTGTCGAAGAACACAATATTTCAGTTTTATGCAAATTCTTTCAGAGAAGAATGGTCCAAAATTCATGACCTTAGCAAGCACCTCAGGAAGCTTGAAAAGGAACAGTAAGCCCTGGCTGGTGTGGCTCAATGGGTTGGGTATTGTCCCATGCATCGAAAGGTTGTGAGTTCAATTCCCAGTCAGGACACATGCCCAGGTTGCAGGCTTGACCCCTGGCAGGGGGCAGATCATGCAGGAGGCAGCTGATCAATGATTCTCTCTCATCATTGATGTTTCTCTCTCTCTCCCTCTCTCTTCCTTTCTGAAATCAATAAATTCTTACTTGCTTTTCTACAAACAAAAAAAAGTATTCCCTGCTCAACACTTGTTTGAAAGATCCAGCATTGAAATATCTGAAGCATTTATACATGGGAATGAAAACATGGCAACAACCAGTGTCCTTCGATAGATGACAGATCAAGAGGATGTGGTACACGATATATACAATGGAATACTGCTCAGTCCTAAGAAAATATGAAATAGTTATTTGCGACAACATAGATAGATCTTGAGAATATCATGCTAAGTGAAATAAATCAGATGGAAAAAGTCAAGAACCATATGATTTTACTCATATATGGGATGTAAAACTGAAAACAACAAATGAACACACAAGACAAGCAAACAAAAACTCAGACACAGACAACAGTATGGAGGTTGCCAGAGGGAGAAGAGAGGTGGGGGTAACAAAGGGTAAAGGGGGTCAAATACATGGCGACGGAAGATTTGACACGCAATGCAATATACAAATGATGTATATAGAATTGTACACTTGAAACTTAATTTAAAAATCAACATAATTCACCAAAATATTAGGATGGAGAAAAAAAATCATATGAACACTATACATGCAGAAAAACGATTAAAATTTTCCAGCAAACTACGAACAGATTGGAACTTAATTTTACTGTAATCCAATTTACCAGAATTTTCCGTTATTTTTATGCAATATAGTAAATTTTTTTCTGATTTAATCTCCCTAGTAGTTATAGGTCTGGTCAGATTTTGTATTCCATGGTGAGTAGGAACTTAATTATGTCGCTATATTGATATCTATATGCCATTTTCCTTTCTATTTTTCCATCACCATTTATGCCCTCCTCCACTTTAACCCTCTCCCCCCCAACCCATCATCACACTATTGTCCATGTCCATGAGTTTCTTTTTGCTCAATTCCCCCACCAGAGCTGCCCGCCTACTCTCTTATCTATGAAACTCTCGTTTGATTGTCCATTAAATTCTACATGAGTGAAATCATATGGCATTTGTCTATGACTGGTCTACTTCACTTAGCACAATGTTCTCCAGGTCCCTCTGTGCTATGGCAAAGGGTAAAATTTTCTTCCTTTTTATGGCAGAGTAGTATTCCATTGTGTATCACCCAGTGGGTTTTTTATCCACTCATTTACTGGACACTTGGGCTGCTTCCAAATCTTGGCTATATGCCATCTAGCTTTATTGTCCCTCATTACCTGCATTACTGTAGTCTTCTGTGTTATTTGATACTTTGTATTAAATGCTTATCTTCTCATTTTCCTTTTATATATTCTATTATCTTTGTGGTTACCATGGGGATTACATTTAACTTCCTAAAGTTATAAAACTTTTAATTTGAATTTATGCCAACTTAATTTTACTAAAGCATGTAGAAAACAAAAAGTTGCAATTGTTAACATAATACTAGCTTTTATAATTTCCCATTTACCTTTATTGGGATCTTTATTTCTTCTCATGGCTTTGAGTTAGTTACTCTCTAGTGTCCTTTCACCCAGCAGGGCATTCCTTCCAGGGCAGGTCTAGAGGCAACAAACCTCATCAATTTGTTTATCTGAAAATGTCTTAATTCTTCCCTTTCTTAATTAGTATTTTTATTGCTTTCAGAGAGGGAGAGAGGGGGAGTTAACATCAATGATGAAAATCAATCTTCTCCCTCCTGCATGCCCTCCCACTGGGGACTGAGCCCGCAATCCAGCATGTGCCCTTGACCAGAATTAAACCCAGAATCCTTCAGTCCTCAGGTCAACTATATCCACTGAGCCAAACCAGCTAGGGCCCTCACTTTTATTTTTATTATTGATTTCAAAGAGGAAGGGAGCGATAGAAGCATCGATGATGATTCTTTGACCAGCTGCCTCCTGCATGCCCCCTACTGGGGGTTGAGCCTACAATCCTGGAATCGAACCGTGACCTCCAGGTTCATAGGTCAAAGCTCAACCATTGGTATACACTGGCCAGGTAACTTTTTTTTATTTTTTTTTTAGGCATTTTGAGTATATTAAACCACTACCTTCTGTCCTCCTAGAAATTTGATAATCTTACTAAGGGGGGGGGGCGGGGGCAGGAGGGGAATCCCTGTATGTGATGAGTTGTTTCCCTCTTGCTGCTTTCAAGATTGTGTTTTTTTCAAGATTCTTTGTCTTTCAAAAATCTGGTTGTCTCTCTGTGTGACTCTTTGAGTTGATCTGACATGGAATTTGTTCAGCCTGTCTTTCGTTTACTTTGGGAAGTCTTCTGCCACTATTTCTTGAGATCTCCACAACACATGTTGGTCTTCTTAGTGGTGTCCTACAGGTTACTCAGGCTCTGCTCTATCTATTTTCTATTTACTTTCCTTCCATCTGTTTTCTGTTCTTCAGAATGAATAATTTCCATTGCCCTAGCTAAAAGTCCAGATATTTTCCTTCTGCCCTTGATTCCCTCTGGTGAAATTTTCATTTGTTATTGCATGTTTTAGCTCCAGAATTTTTAAATTTTCTTTTAATATTTCCATTTGGCTCAGATATTGTCTTGACTTTCTCCACATCTTCCTTTTGTTGAGTATCAATAGGATGGTTGTTTTAAAATCTTTGTGAGATGTGCTATCAGGTCTTTTTCAGGGACAGTGTCCGATTTTTTTCCTTTGGTGGGCCATTTTCCCTGTTGTCATCCTACCTAATAAAATAGTAATATGCAAATTGACAGCACCTTCGCTACATTCAAGCCACACCCACCAGCCCAAGCCACGCCCGCCAGCCGATCAGGGTGAGTATGCAAATTACCCAACAAAGATGGCAGTTAATTTGCATACACTGAGGGAGGGAGGAGTGAAGACTGAAGACAACTTAGAAGGAAGAGGGAGGAAAAGGGGAAAGCAAGGTAGCTATCAGAGGGAAAGCCCGGGCGGGGCGGGCGGCAGTGGCCCCGGTGCAGGCATGGCAGCCACAACGGCGGTGGCAGCAGCAGCCGCTTGCAGGATTCTTCCTGCAAATGGGCTACTAGTATAGTTACATTGTTGTACAAGGGACATCTAAATCTGTTAACTTTGGAAAGGAGATTCTCCTTTTCCCCCCAGGGCAGCTGATTTGTTTTTCATTTATTACTATTATTTTTATAGTCTGTCTGTGCCAAGGCTCAGCCTGAGGATACACTTTAAGGTCTTCCCAGGTCTCTCTGGGCCTTTGCCTTTCACCAGGCATGTGGTCAGCTTCCAATTTTCCGTACATATGCAGCTCTTGTCAATGTCCTAGTCTTTAACGTCTGGTTCCCAAAAGGTGAAAATGAGAGAGGCAGGAAGTAGGGCACCAATCTTTAAATCTACCAGAAGTTACTTCAGCCTGAGAACAGGCTCACAACACTGGGGAGAAATGCAACAATGGCTTCCCTACTCTTTGTACTTACCCAAAGCTGCATTTTATCAGCAAAAGGGTCTCTGGGGCCCACACGAGTTCCTGAAAGCTGTGTGCATGTTGGGGGAGAATAGGTTAGCTACTGCTGTGCCAGAGTCTGAAGTTAACCAAAATGAACTGTAACTCTATTGTCCGAGGAAGTTGAAAGCCTTCACTAGACTCCAAAGTTCCAAAATAGTCGTGTGAGACAGAGTCTGCCAGTGCGATTGTTAGTTAGGTGGGGAGAGATTCCTGGTGCTTCAGACTCTTCCCAGAATCCTCTTTTACTAATATTTTACTGTAGATTCAGGATTGGTGTCTAATTGGGTTCAACCAACAATCTTAGCTAGAAGTCACAATTGTTTTCTAAATTTCTGTGTAGCTCTTTTAATGCACACATGGGACATTCCTGGTTGTTTTATTCATTGCTCTTAAAATACAAAAACAAAATACAAAACAAAACACCACCATCTCCCTACCCTGGCTAGTGTTGATCAGTTGGTTGATGTCCAAGCCCACCAGAAAGCAGTGGGGTCAATTCCCTGTCAGGACAAGTGCCCAGGTTGCGGGATTGATCCGTGGTTGGAGCATGTGCAGGAGGCAGCTAATTGATGTTTCTTTCCTACTCTAATTTAAAACATATATATTTATTGACTTCAGAGAGGGAGAGGGAGAAATAGAAGAGAGAATCATTGATCAGCTGCCTCCTGCATGCCCCCTACTGGGGGTTGAGTCCACAATCTAGGCATGTGACCGGGAATTCAACCGTGACCTCCTGGTTCATAGGTTGACGCTCAACCATTGAGACACATAGGATGGGCTCTAAATTAATATATATATATATCATTTCCATAAATACTTAAAAAGTTATTTAAAGGAACGGAAAAATGACCCAGGTTCTCATATTTTCTTTATAGAACTATGTATGAATTGGCTTGGAGGGGAAAGCATGTTTTAAATCCCTGTCACCTCCCAATGCCCCATCCATTTATTTACCCAAACATCCATCCATCCATCCAATGTACCTAGTCATTCACCCACCCACGGCTCTATCCACCCATAACCTATCCAGTCACTTGGTGATTCCCTGGGATCCCCTGTGTGCAAGCCATTCTAGGGACTTGGGATGCAGACATTAGATTTGTCCCTGCCCTTAAAGATGGCAGTATTTGGGGGAGAAATGGAAACTTTCCTATGAGCAGACTCTGCTGTTGCCTTGACTGATACGGCCTCCAAATCAGGACTTTCAGCTCTATCCTCATATCCAGCTGCCTCCTGGGCCTTCTCCATTTAGGTATGTCAAAGGTCCCAAAGTTCAACCACCTTCTTCCCTTTGTGCAACTTGTCCCTCTCCGGATGTCCTTTGTGTTGTGTAGCCTGGGGATTTCCTTTCACACAATATGCTCCTTTTGAGTCTCAGTTGGGCTCTCCCATTTGGGGCCCGGAGGGTATCTAACTCCGCGACTCCACAACGCATCCCCCAGGAAACCTCAGGAAACCTTTCCACAGTCTTTCACTCAACTCTAACCACAACTGTTCACGACCACCGCTCATAGGGCCTCCGGTGGCTTCCAAATGGCAAACTGTGCCTTCCCTACCAGGCTGTAAGATCTGTGTCAGGCCCCATGTCACTATCTGGGTCCCAGTGCTGATGCTCACAGAAGGGAGGTACCCACTTGCTTTGGTTGGTTGGTTGGTTGGTTGGAAAGGTGCCAAGATGTCCTCAGAGCCTGCTAATCAGGGTAAATAGGTTCCACTGAAAGCAACTTGTTCTGTCTCCAAGTGCCAGGAGTTTCTGTTGACCTGATCACAAACCCTTATTGTGAGGCAGACGTGGCAGTCATGTCAAATCCCCGGTGACGCCCTGCCCCTTTAGCCACAGCCGACTGGAGCTGCCAAAGGAGCCCTCTTGGTGGCTGGAAGTGATCCACCTGACAGAAATGTTGATTTACCGGAGGAGCCTACAGACACCTTCCCAGGAAGGTAAATTGGGAAGTCTGGAGAACTGGCCATATGGAACCAGAAACAGACCTGAAGTCATGAAGAGGTTGAGTTTTGTTCCAGAGTGCCAGGAAGATCATGGACAGAGACCCAGAGAAGCAGACGGGTGGGCAGCCCTGAAGGGATGTTCTTTCTTGCCCAGATCTGTAAAGCCCTTGTTGGCATGTGTATGCCAGGCTGAAGCTGGTGTAACCTGGGTCCTCAACAAGGCCAGGCTTGTGCAGTGAGGTTCCACCTTTCCCCCTCCAATTGGCTCCACAGCTTAAGGCAGTGATGGGCAACCTTTTGAGCTTGGTGTGTCAAACTTCGCCAAAAAACTGAGCATAACTCGAGTAGTGTGTCACTTTGAGGAGAAAACATTATTTCGCAAATGTTTCATCCTCGGCATGCGGCTGCCTTAGCGGCTGCGTGTCATCAGAAATGGCTACGCGTGTCAGCAGTTCACCATCACTGACTTAGGGTTACTTTTTATCAAAAGTACTTGACTACGCCTGGATGGTGCGGCTCAGCTAGTTGGAGCGTCGAGCCTCCAGAGACACCCTCCTGGATGCTGGTACAAGAGAGGAAGATTTGGTTAGCCTCGAATTCTGAGTCTCTCTCACCTGTCGTCAGGACCCTTCACCAGCAAAATGATTACAACTCACTTTTTTGGGGGTGGGCCTGCTAATCCCTCCAATCTAGGACTCTGCACTGTTGGGATAGCCAAGGCTGCTTGGGGACCCTAATCTTTCCGGGCTAAAGTGCATCCTTGTCTGACCAGTCTAGCACTCATGGCAACTGCTGTCAGCTACAGGATGGCCCTTACCCTCCTCCTCTGCCTCTCACGCAGCTGGGTGATGCAAACGTGATTCTGTTCCTGCAGTTTGTAAGGTTCATGCCGTCCACAGGCCTTAGGCTTGAGGATGAGGCCCTGCTGCCTCCTCCTCCTCACTACCCACTGCACTCAACTACAGGGAGTAGCTTCCAATTTCCAGATGTACCCCCACCCAGAGGGCAGAGTCCCACATACCCCAAGGGAGAAAGCACTGAACACTAATTTAGAGAACACCCCTCCCCACCCAAAAAACCTTTAGGACCCAAATTGGTACCTTATAAGTTCATCTACTTCAGAAAAGACTTTCTTAGAAAGCAAATAACTACAAGCATACCCTATTTTTCCTACGCTTTACAGATTTTTTACAAATCAAAGGAAGGTAAAGACCCTTCACCAGCAAAATGATTACAACTCACTTTTATTGGGGTGGTCTGCAACCAATCCTGCAATATCTCTATATACTTGACATCTGAATTCCCTTGTTAAGTGCCCATAAAGAATTCATGAAATCACATTAAGGCAGACCCTTTCAGTTTAAAATCAATTCAAGTTGCAGATCAGGAACAAAAGACCTAAGGGAAAGCCACTGACTCAAGGTAATAAGCAACATCTGTTTTTGAATAGGACCGGCAACTGCAGAAGGAAAAGTCCAACACAAATTCAAAGCAGCAGCTACAAAACAGGGCACATTTCAATAATCCAGCATCTTATGAAAATCTACATTAATTTTAACATTGAAGCAGACACAACATATAATTGTAACATTGTTTTAATCAAGTAATGTAGCGGTTTAAAACGGAATTTTAAGACAGTTGAGTAGAGCAAAGTGAAGGATCACTCTATTAGGATAGCCTCTGTGAATAAAATTATGTGGATTTCAATATATTGGAATTTTGGCACCAGACTCAACACCAGTCTATGCCAGAATTTTATTTAGTGTTTAGAAGCCCTAAATATAGTTCCCTTCAGGTTAAAAGGAAAACAAAACAAAAGCCTCTATAACAGAACCTCATTAGCTTGACACTGGGTATGTTGAGTGCAACCTGGCCTATACCACCAGTATCTCCTATAGGATGTCAGATAATGAAAGCAAATTAGCCAATGGCAAAGCATTTGAAACCTAGGTGAGATGTGAATTTGCAAAACCCTTTTCTTTGGTGTGACAAAGCACATTCCCTCCAGATATAGCGTCTGCTTCACTATCATCAAAATCTATCAAAAGGCAGCTGGAGACTAATTCATTCTCTCTCCAGTAAAATTACTAGATTGTAATTTCTTAAAATATCAAGCTAACAAGACTTTATTACATCAAATGTTTGTATAATTTCAATGTGAAAAAGTTTCTACATACATTTGTTAAGGTCTCATTATAATCTGAGATGGATCAAAGAAAATCAGAGGTGAATGAAGAACGCCCATGCTCCAAAAACGAATCCCGTGATTCTTGATTCCCACAGAACCCTTTTTATGCTAAGAAATAACTGCAACAATTTCTCAAAACCCTTTTTAGATCATCTTTTTGGGCAAAGAATTCACAAGAAGTTATTTCCAAATCTAAAGACCAGGATGGGCTGGGCCAGGCCCTAATCACCTGTATTCAGTGGCCATCACCAGACTTCATGAGTGTCTAACTATATTCAATGTGAAATAAAAGACACCCAAGTCTCCTGCCAAAATATAGGCTGACTTAGAAGTACAATTTTAGTTTTCTTTTTAAATAAGACATTTTTTTGGGGGGGAAAAATCAAGCTCAAGACATAGCAACACTAATTTTGGCAAGATAACAACCAAAACCTGTATGTTCAAATGTAAAAGGCATTCTAGAACAAGCCATAGTATTAGGGAAAATCCACACTGAACAAAATATACAGTATATGTCTAAACATTTTGAAATTGTAATTTAAACCGTAAAAGCTGAAAAATTATGCTGTTTTTTGCTAGAGATTAAGTGCACCTTTTTCTTTTTCCCCCCAAATAAAATCATGGAACTTACTATCTAATCAGACCCCAGAGCTTGAGCTTTCTCTCAGCACAAAGCAACAGCTACATAGACATAAAATGCTCATTTGTTAATAATTCCCCTGGCTCATCCAACTCGCAATGCATATGACTTCAAAGACTACAGTTTGGGGCAAGGGTATGTGAACTGGAAAAAAAAATTTCAAGTTTCAAAACCTGCTCTTAAAAATTAATTATAGGACACTCAGGTCATTTTTACTCTTAGTAAGATAAAGGTGTTGCACTGTCCACCTTGGCATGGTAAGAATGTACATTACCAGATGCCAATTTGAGGGACTAGAGATAAGACTTTAAAAAGTACTTGTATTTCTTAATGGCTAAATAAGGTAATTAAAATAAGTTTATGCTCACATTCTGCTAAAGACCTGTTTACAGTCTCAGCACCGAACAGTTTCTAACAGGCTCCAAGAATCCCTATGAGGTTAAATGATGGTACAGTGTTTTTAAAAGGAGCCAATTGTTTCAGCAGCTTAAGTCATTCAGAGCCAAAAAATTTAAGAATGACCAAAATCAAATCTTTATTTTTATAACTGTATAAATGTGATCCAAATGTGTCCACCACTAATTTTTCAAAAAGAAACATGCTATAAATAAGCAAACTACATCTGTTCACTGATATGTGTATGGACTCCCGAGGTGTCTCATTGGGGCTTAATTACAGACCACTCACAGCAATACGTTTTTAGCAGAAAGTGTAGCATGATGTTAAGCCATGTTAGCTTTTGCACATACATGTTGCACTTCTGGCTGATGATGCAGGAAGATTCTCAGCATTACAGATAAGCTGGGCTGCACCCACCCCTTTAAATGGCATCAATATCAATGTCATCGTCCTTGCTGTCAGACTTCACAGCTTCCACTTTGGGCACACTGGCCGTCTTCGAGTACACCACCTGATAAAACAAATAGTAAGTCCATGCTAAACCAAGAAAATGGCCTATGTGCAGCCACCCTCCTTCATTTAAGCCCCCCACCCCCAACGAGCTCGCTCCACAGCCTATCAGGATCTTGTTCCTTTTTACAGACCACTAGCACCTCTATATGCAACCTGCATTATTTAAATCTTACATTGGAAATTCTGACATTTATTTGAAATCATGTCTGGGGATATGAGATTCCCATCACCCTTTATACTCAGGATTATTCTCCAAATTATTGAGACTGCATCTTATTGCCTCAATCACCCAAATTTGCCTTTTTTCGATTCTCAAGCACCCATCACTAGCACTAAATTTAACTCTCCCCAGTGCTTACCTCAATATTTTCATCTTCATCTTCTTCTTCACCACCAGAGGATTCCTCCTCTGCTTCCTTCAACCACTTTATAAATGGTTCTGCTTTGACACGAATCTCTTTGGCAAGTTCTTTTGAAACGTATTTCTTTGAGGCCTAAAGAACATTAGTATAATTTTCTTAGTTTGAAGAATTTAAAATATGAGTTATTTATATAGCTCTCAGGGGACTGGGTCATACTGTAATCTTGAATCATCAACAGAATACATGCATTCCACAAAAAAGTATTAAGAGTCTGAATAGCTTCTTGTTCCAAGCTGCCATGGCGGGGAATCCCCTCCAAATTACATTAGTCAAGCAGAGGAACTGCATTTTCATGTGTAAAGCAACTAAGTATGAGAAGATACTTGAAGAGCCTGTTTATATATCCCCCACCTTTTCTGACCAGCTGATGATGACTTCTTCTTCCAAAAGGTCTGCATCATACATTTCCTTCAGGATGTGTGGAATCTTAGAGAGCAGCTGAGCTTGATGCATTGCTACCACACACTCCAAACCATGAAGAAGGTAACGTTGAGCTTTTTTATTGTTGTGACAAAACTGCAAATAGATTATCTTTGTGTTAACAAGCTGTTACAGATGTTCTAAGTTTTTAATTTTAACATCCAAGTACATTCACTGCCTTAGGATTGTTCCTTCAAGATATAGCCCCTAACAGTGGTTCAAAATGGTCAACACACGAAGAACTCTGCATTACTTTATCTGTAAGAGACCATGTGCAGTTTTCAGATAGTCCAATGCTTTTAAGGCACGTCAATTATCTCCACTTTCAGGATGACAGAGAACAAATGAGCAAGAGTTAAAGTGATGTTCCCAAGGTCACACAGCTTTAATCTCATTTATGAATCTCAAATTTGCTTACTCGTAGGAAATGGCGCCTGTATTTTTTAATCTGTTCTCTAATCTTCTCATTAAAAAGAACTTCAGTCAAAACAAGAGGTCCCATAGCTTTTACATCCAATCTTTCTGCTTCAGCAACAATTTCTTTGTCCGATGAGTCGATAATACCCTCTTCTTTCTTTTTCTGCAAATAAAAGGAAGCAATTCAGTGTAACGGAGACACGTTTTGCTCTAGAGATATAGGTTATCCCTACTCTCATGGACATTTCCTCTAATTTGACAGTTCTAAGACTTCTATGATCAATAGCAGCCAGAAATAGTGCCTGGGATCACACACACAAAAAATGTGAATGAACAAATAGGAAAAGTAAAAGTAAGCCTTGCATTTGAAGATTCAAAAGATAGCATGAAAAGCTACTTAACAAGTATCAGCTTAAAATATTATTTATCAATAGCCTAAAGCTGGTTTTATTGATCAAAGGGAAAAAATAAAAAAAAGCCAGCATGGCTCAGTGGTTGAGCTTTGACCTATGAACCTGGTATTCACAGTTTGATTCCTGGTCAGGGCACATGTCCGGGGTGGGAACCCGATCCTCACTGTGGGATATGCAGGGGGCAGCCAATCAATGATTCTTTCTCATTGTTGATGTTTCTCTCTCTCTCTCTCTCTCTCTCTCTTCCTCTCTGAAATCAATACAAAAATACTTTTAAAAACATGTTCAACCGCTCTCAAAGCAAATATTTTTACCTTAACAAAATCAAACAGGATATTGACCCGTTCTTCAACAGTTCTTTCCAAATCATCACTGAGTGTTAGAACTTTTGCATGGTCACTGATTTCATCCATTCTACGCCTCTGAGCTTCCTCAGTCGTATCCTCCCCCCAGTCATCATCCTCTTCTTCTTCCTGTTTACAAGAGCAAAGATGCGTGACCAAAGGCCTTAAAATGTAAAAAAAAAAAAAAAAAAAAAAAAAAACGAGCCCAGCCGTCATGGTTCCATGGTTGAGCATCAACCTATGAACCAGGTCACAGTTCAATTCCTGGTCAGTGCACATGCCTGGGTTGCAGGCTCAATCCCTAGTGTGGGGCATGCAGAAGGCAGCCAATCAATGATTCTCTCTTAAATTGACTAGAGGCCCAGTGCACAAAATTTGTGCACTTGGGGGGAGGGTGTGTGTGTGTGGTGGTGTCCCTCGGCCAGCCTGCACCCTCTCGGCAGTCCAGGAGCCCCGTGGGGATCGGGCCTAAGCCATCAGTCGGATATCCTTAGCACTGCCTTGGAGGTGGGAGAGGCTCCCGCCACCTACACTGCGCTCACCAGCCCAGCTTCCCACTGGGGGCACGCACTGACCGAAACCGGCTTTCCAACATCCCCCAGGGGTCCCAAATTGCAAGAGGGTGCAGGCCAGGCCGAGGGTCCCCACCAGTGCATGATCCGGGCCTCTGGGCTGGGGAGGGTCCGTGGAAGGGCTCCAGGGAGTGTCTGGCCCTTCTCGTTCAGTCCCAATCAGTCAGACCCCAGCAGCAAGCTAACCTACAGGTCGGAGTGTCTGCCCCCTGGTGGTCAGTGCACATCAGTGGCCTTAGCGTATCATTAGTATATTACGCTTTGATTGATTGAAAGGCTTTTGTTATATAGGATGTTTCTCTCCCTTCCTCTCTGAAAACAATAAAAAATACTTTAAAAATTTTTTCAGGTTTTTAGTTAACATCAAAAGCTCACTTTCCATTAGATTGGGTTTACCTTAATTCAATCAACCCCACCTGGCACCCAAAACACTGTTGTGGTTTACAGTATTTCTGCTCACTACAACCAAATTTATTTTACACAATCCAAGTACCTACCAAACCCTCAACCCTGCACTTACCACTGCATGTGGAGGGAGACTGATTTCATTTTGTGGTGGTGGTGGTGGTGGTGTCTCACTGCTGGACACAGAGCCATTTTCCTTGTCTTTGCCCTTCCTATTTTTCTTTTCTTTTTCTTTCTTTCCTGTACCACTGTCACTATTCTCTACCAGGAAACAAAAAAGTAAAGTTCAGTATCACGACTTATTCTATACCTTATTGCTCATCATGAACATTTAAAACCCTGCCTTTTGTTCCTGAACCCTCCTCTGAGAAAAGCAAACACACTGCTACTTAAAATTCGCAGAAGATTCACAGACCAAAAGCATTCACTGTATTCAGGTTACAAATGGAATGTTCCAAAATATTAATGTACTGTTGGGTAAGATTAAAATGATGACTCAGAAGACGCAGCATTCAGGACCCTCTTCCATCATTCATGAAGTTGAACACAGGCATAGCTGAACTGCACGTGAGCTAACCACCAGAACACTGTCTAAGTCTATATAACGGCTTGTCTCATAGAGGAGAGCACCGGAATAGGTTAGACTTTGTTGCTATAGCAAGCTCAAATTGTGTCAGACAGTGTCGCTCATCTGCCACAGAGTGTTGCTTGCAATTCCCTAAAGCCTAATGAGCTAAGCCCTCCATTCTCCTTATATGTGTTTTATAGCAACAAGGAAACTTCCATTTTCTTTCAAAGAATCAGTAGCTTTACAGTAAGATCTTAGAAGTTCATCAGGAAGACTTACCAGGTGGGTTTTTGAGAATGAATGTGCAGAGTTTATGATGTGTGTCAAGCATGCCTCGATAACCACAGGCTTTACAAGAATTACCTATTGTTTGCTTCTTTGGATTGACATGCTGCCAAAAAAGTAAAAACAAGTACGTCATCCATAATATATGATGAAAATTCTGAGAAAAAAGTGCGAAAAGATCTAACCAACAGAAAACATCTAAAACACCAGCTTAACATTCAAAGGAATTATTTTCCACAAAGTGATCTACTTCAAAAAAGTTACTATGAGTAATACTGTCAATAAAAAAACAAAAGTCACTATGTGAACATCTCCAAAATTTACAGGTTTTGTGTTATACTTCCAATTATGTCTGCTCTGCCTTGTCAAACATTATTTGGTGCTATCACAGGACTGGTCAGAAAAGCAGGTATATAGTTTCTTCTTTTATTGACAAACATCTCAAAGGCACTCACCAGCTCTGTTTCAGGATTCTCACACTCAGGACAAAGAACAAATTTTTTAATGAATCCATCCAACATGTCTTGCAGCTTATTCGCCTCATGAGATCCATTGACAATGTAACGGTCATTCTTAACATCAAACTGGGTCTGTGCTCCCAGCTCACAACCAAAATATTTGGTGGGATCTGTTTGGGGGGTGGGAAAAAAGTTTGATTACAATTAACTAAATTAATCTACTCAGCTAGCTTTATACAATTATCACTCCCTATGTTTTTAAGTTACTTTGTATTGGGTTAAGAAATGTGTTGCTTAGTTTTTTGTACTAATGACAATAAATCAGTTGGCTTTAAATCCAAGGTTCTACTTAACCCTTACGCTAATTAGTATACAATCCAGACAAGAGCTGCAGACCCAAGTTGGTCATTGCTGTCCATACTATGCCTTTCAGACTTCTCCAAGAGGCATTACTTACACGTTGGAGGCCGATTAAGCGCCTTTGCAACGTCAACCATGTTGACTATAACTGTCTTGATTCCATTTCCTTTGCCCTCAACCTAGAGGAAATAAGAATTTAATTTTGCACTGTCTAGCCAAGAGATACATTCTTAAAGAATCTACGAAAAGAGCTTACGACTTGTTACTAAAATGAAGAAAAGTTACCACCTTGGCAATCAGACGGGGCATCTTGTAGCGATAGAACTGGTCTGACACGCTGCGGTTGACGTTGACAGACATTTTGGCTTATTAGTGGCTTTATCAATAAGATGAAGAGATCTTTGATTGCAACTTTTTGGTATCTTCTGTCTGGAGAAGAAGGGATGACATAAACGACTGCAAGAGTTCTCGGTCTCTGACATGAAAAAGTTTTCGCCACTGAGGCTGTAAGCTCCTTGCTTGTATGCTATATTCCCCCAATACAGGTACCAATGGCTGCGCAACAGCTCTGGAAGAGAGAGGAAAGAGAACACACAAGCCCCCACATTTAACATGACTCCTGTAGGGAGCACGTCCCCCTAGGAGGTCCCAGTTAATTCCGCCCCAATTTCCCATGTTAAAGAGCACCCGAGTTCACGTGAAAACGAGTGTTCTCTGACACAGGACACCTGTAGCAACATAAAGGGTCGCTATGTGATTAAGACGTGACGGGTAGGGAAATGCCAGACTAAAGCGAACTGCCTCCAGCTGCCGTGGGTTCACGGGCCGGACCACATTCAGCATTTCAACAGCCGGCTTCTATGCAGCGAGTGGCCTCATTTCCACAGCTAATGAAAAACACAGCCCCCCCCCCCCCCCCCCGAAGCGGCCTGTATCCGCACGGAGTCTGGCACACCGTCCGCCCCACGAGCTACCGTGTGAGGACGGCGGGACTGTTCTTTCCACGGTCCCTTCGACAACAATGCTCACTCCGCGGAGACACTCCCACAACAGCCCGGACACGAGCTCCCAGCGCGAGAACGGCCGACGGGAGGACGCGCCCCGGCCCCGCTCGTGCAAACGCGCCTGACCTGACCTTCGCTCCCGTCCCCGCGGCCGCGAGCCCTCGCGGTCCCGCCGGGGAAGGGCCGCCCCTGCCGAGGCGGACGTCGCGGAGCCGCGACATGGCGAGGCTTCTCCAGGGCGGCAGGTGGCCCGGGCCGCGGCCGCCGCGCCGCGGGGCGGGAGAACGGAGCCCGACAGGGGGCGCCGGCCCTTCGCCCCCGCCGCGCCCCGCACGATGACTCACAAATGCAGCACGGAGGCCTGACTCAGCCGCGCGGCGCGCTCCCGGGGGCGGGGCGGGGCCCGGGGAGAAGCGGGGCCGGGGGGTGGGGGGGCCGCCCGCCCGCCGCCCGAACTGCGCCACACGCGCCGGGTCACGCGGCGCGCCGCCATCTTGTGCGGCCGCCATCTCCCCGCCGGCCCGCGCCGCCCGCCGCCCGCGGACTCACCGTTTTCGTCAAATAAAGACATAAACCCAACGCTGCTCGCCCGGGACTGGGATGAAGTGAGACGCGCGTGAACCCGAGTCCGAGGAGGGGCGGCGGAGGAGCGCAGCGAGCAGCGGCCGGGCAGGCGCCGCCGAGCAGCGGGGAGGGGCTGTCCCAGCGACGTCCGGGGTCCACACCCTTCAGCGCCCGGGGCCTGGCGACCTGGCGCGGAGAAACGTCGCCGTGAGCCACGGCCGACGGGGCGCCTTCCCCGCCAGCCAGCGGCCCGCGGGGGTCGAGGGGGCGGGGAGGACTGGGGAGGGGGCGCGGGGCCGCCACCTCGCCACCGGACTCACCTCTGGAATGTTCTCGCTCTGACTGAACAACGCCGCCGCCGCGCTCAAGCTACCCTTGGCCCCAGTGCCCGCCCCCCGCGCCAGGCGGCACATCCCATTGGCGGGAGGCCCGCCCGACTTCGCTCCTCATTGGCCCGCACGCCGCGTCCATCGCGTCTTTCCCCGCCCCTTCTGCTTCCTGAGGCTCCACTCGCCGCCTTAGCCGGCCCCCAGCCCGGGTCCCGGCTTCCTCCACCTGCCTTCCCCTCCCCTGCGTTTCCCGGAGGCCTTCACGGTCTCGCGAGAGCGGGCGCGCCGCGGCGGGCCGAGGGGCTCGCCCGCGGGCCGCACTCTGTCGGTTTGGCAGGGGGAAGATGGCGGTTGACTCCCCCTCCCCCGCCGGCCGGTCCTGGCCCCGTTCCCGCCCGAGCTCTCCCCGCGGCGGATGCGCAGCCTCGTCTTCCCGTCCCCCGGGGCCGGCTCGAGGGGAAGAAGTTGTCTGGTCTCCTTACTTCCTAGGCCTGGGCGCGGGGGGTAGATTGGAGCGCCTGGGGCTTCCATCCGAGTCCCGCCCTCGCCCCTCCCGGGCTCGGGTCTGCGTGGCCGCGGCGACGTGACCCACCGAGCCGCCGTGACGGGGGCGTGAGGCCGGGTCACTCCCCCCTCCCCTGCTGCGGCCCGCCATGCTCCCCGGGGCTCCCCAGCCCCCCGGCCCACACCACTGGTTAGCGGGCCGGGACCTCCTTCCTGGAAGCGCTCCTGGGAGGGCGTCCGCGTGGGGTGACCGAACAGCCCCCCTCCGACGTGTAAGTTGTGACCTAGGGGCAGAGCGTAACCCACAGCCCGTGACCCCACGCCGTCCCCCGAAAGCGAGCGGCTGAGAAAGCGCCTGGTGTTTCCGTCGCGGCGATGGCAGACCCCCCCCCCGCCCCCTTCTTTCAGAAACAGGTTTTGTGTGAAAGTTTCGTTGCGACTGTAAAAACCCAACGGACATTGGGGAACACGCTGGGCTGTGGGACCAGAGCCGGGCACCTGCCGCCCGGAGCCCCGAGCCCGCGCGTCCACGCCCCGGGTGTGGGTGACAGCGCGCGGGGAGGGAGCAGGATGGGCGCACCGGGCCGCCGCCCTCGCCCTCTGTTTCGGGCAGGTCTTGTTTGCAAGAAGGTTGGAGCTGGAAGATAGGGTGATCTCTTTAGTAAGCTCAGGAGCCCTCTTCCATGACTTGCAGCCTTACAAACCCTTTTGAAACTGACAGTGCCCGTGGGGAGACGCAGAATGGGGAGGAGCGCCCTGCGCCCCGGAGCAGCCCCCCCGCCCCCCCCCAGGCAGTGTGTGCGCCCGGGTGCCCGGGTTCCCTGGGGACACGCCGCTCTGGTTCACCTTGGAGCATGACTTCGCTGTGCTGAAACATGGGAGTTTTTGCATGGCTGCAGGCAAATGATGTTCTTTTAGAAACTCTTTTTGGAAACTATGGGCCTGAAACTAGTCTGAGGTAAGAAGCCTGCCGCCTCAGCAAAGTTTTAAAATAACTAAACACAAAGTGATTAAAAAAAATTTTTTTGTACGTGTGATGGCTCGTCGTTAATCTTATTTAAAAAGTTTGTACTAATGTGAACTTTAATTTTTAGTGCGTGTACTGTGGACAAAAAAGGGTTTTGTGGAAAGTAACCTCACAGGCTGATGGGATCATAAATCTCTAGCCCACGGTCATGGTGGGTAGCCATGCCCCAGGCTTACGACTCTTTAGGAAAATGTTTTCCTGAAGCAAGCCCTGTCCATTGCTTTTGTCATCTAGGTTAACACACCTTTGAAATGAGCATAACAGCTAGAGAGCAAGTAATCTTGTTAACTCCCCTGTAATCCAATTACCGCCTTGCTCTCTTCCACATGCATGTCACCTTCCCTACATGCCCTCAATTTCACATGCATGAGAGAAAACTGCAAAACTGTTAGTTTCCTAAGCGTTTGAGGTCTTGCTTCCTGGCAGTTGTCATCAGTTTATTTTTAATTTAATATTTTTATTGGTTTTTAGAGAGAGGAAGGGAGAGGGAGAGAGAGAGAGAAACATCAGTGTGAGAGAGGAACATCGATTGATTGGCTGCCTTCTGCACACCCCCTACTAGGATGGAGCCCCAAAACCCAGGTATGTGCCCTGAGAATCGAATCAGCAACCTCTTGGTGCACCGGACAACGCCCAACCAACTGGTCCATACAGGCCAGGGCAATTGTCATCAGTTTTGGCTCAAATCCTATATAATAAAAGGCTAATATGCAAATTGTCCCCTCAACTGGGAGTTCAACCAGGGGGCAGGGGCCGGGCCAGCCAGCCCCTGCTCCCTGGTCAAACTCCCCCTGGCTGGCCTGCTTGATTGCCAGCTGGACTTCACCCATGCACGAATTTGTGCACCAGGCCTCTAATAGACACATAAAAATTCACAACAGCTTTGGATGTTCTTATATCAACAGCACCACTCCTTTGCATCCAATCACAGGCCATGCTCTTTGTTGAATGCTTCTATAACCTGGGGATTTGCTAAGTTCTTTGCTTATAACTATCTTATTTACTTCTTAGCTCCTAGGAGGAATTTTTTATTCCCATTTTACAAATGAGCAAACTGAGACTTAGTGGGGGTTGGGGGGGTGGAACAAGCAACTTGCCCAAGATCGTGTACCTATTCAGGGGCAGAGCTAGAAGTTAGACCAGGTGTGTATGACCCCAGTGTCTGTTCCCTCAGCCGCATGGGCCACAGCCTGCCCAGGGGAACGTAAACAACCTCATTTAATAACAATCGTGAGGGGTGTTGCCATATCCATTTCACAGGTGAGGAATGAGACTCGGGAAGGTGAAGTAATGTTCCGAGTCACCTGCCTAATAAATGGTGGACAGCGTTGGAACTCCAGCTTGTTTGACGCCAAGATCATTGCACAACTCGGCCTCCCTTTGCTGGTCTCCGCCTCTTCCGGCTGCACTGTTTCCTCCGGTCAGGTCTCGCAGTTGGCCACGTGATGGGCGCTGGTGCTGACGAAATTTTTTGCAAATGAGTTCCTGAAATACGCGTTTCAGTGCGGACATGAGTAGCTGCCGGAAAGGTGAATTAGTCCTCCTGCTCCTCGGCTGTGTAGATATCGGTGTCTGTCACTGTTGCGCATGCATTAGCCCCTGGAGCCACATCAAGTCTGCGTGGACGAGAACCTTGTGCTTCTGAGCTGTGGGCCCTGGGGGCGAAGGCCATGGCCGGCTGGCCTCCCCCATGATGTTCCTGTCTCAGCTCTCTCTAACCTCCAGCGAGTTTTTTTTTTTAATCCTCACCCAAAGATATTTTTTCCATTGATTTTTAGAGAGAGTAGAAGGGAGAAGGAGAGACAGAGAGAAACACCGATATGAGAGAGACACATCGATTGGTTGCCTCCCACATGCCCCTGACCTGCAACCAAGGTACCTGCCCTTGACGGGAATCAAAGCCAGGACCCTTCAGCCCGCAGGCCAACACTCTAACCACTGAGCCAAACCGGCCAGGGCTCCGTGGTGTCTCAAAGCTGCCCACTATTGGCCACGAAGTTCCTGTCTCCCCGGCTTGAGGACGAGCTCAGGGGGTGCTGTTTTCCTTCTAGCCCAGCGGTCACCACCCTTTCGGACCTCATGGACCACCCTGGCCCGTGGACCCCCGGTTGGCGACCGCTGTTCTAGCCCTGGCCTGCGCGGGGCGGGAACGGAAGGCTATCTGGTGTGTGCAGGGTGGGAGGGCGTGGGCTCGTGTCCCGCAGCGCCGTAATCTCAGGCACCCATTCCAGTAAACACTCTGACTCGCCAGGCAGCGAGAATCCAGGCCCTCCTACAACACAGGCCCTGCCCCGGGCCACACGTAAACACGCCTGGTAGACACCCCGGGAAGGCAGGCCCCTCCGTGGCATCTCTGGGCCGCTGGGCAGGATGTCTCCCCACTTCTGTGACCCTACCCGCCCCCGCCCCCCCGAATTCATGGAACATGATTGCCCTTGCCTGTTTACTTCTCCTCCTCAGGCTCAACATGGGAACGGGGGACTTGTCCTTGAGAGCCGAGGAAGCTGACCTTGGGGGAGGACGGGAGCCTTCAGTTTTGAAGGGGACGGAGGCAGGCAGGGTGTCTCTGAGGCAGCGCCAGGCCAGGTGTCCTGGAGACCGACATGAGCCCGCCTCCTCCAGGGCACACAGCTCCAGCCAAACTCCACCTCGTGGCACTCCTGGAGAGAGAGAAAAGTGCAAAGTGGCCCCAGCCGGTGTGGCTCAGTGGATAGAGCGCCAGCCTGTGGACTGTAAGGGTCCCAGGCTCCATGCTGGTCAAGGGGTCAAGGGCACATACGTCGGTCGCAGGCTCCTCCCGGGCCCTGGCCCTGGTCAGGGCTCATGCAAGAGGTAACCAATCAATATCTTTCTCTCCCATCGATATTTCTCTCTGTCTTTCCCTCTCTCTTCCTCTCTCTCTAAAGTCATGGAAAAATATCAAGTGAGGATTAAAAAAAAAAAGTGCTACATGGAGAAACGTGGAGGCCTGGGAGAGCAGGCCCTGCCAGCGAATGGGTTGTGTGTCTGTCACATGGAAGCCACACACGACACGCCACGCTGCCTGCCCCCGGCCGCCTCGGGGCCTCGCGCCGGGAAGCCGGAGCGTGGCTGCTGACGCAGACCCGCCCTGCACGACCCGAGCGGCATTAGTCTCGCACAGCGCGCTGCCCTGGTACACGCGTGTGCACGGAGGCCTGGGACAGGCTGAGGGGTGGCGAGACCGGACCCCGCCCGTTCTCCTTCCTGACAGCCACTGCGAGCCTTTAGGAGAGCATCTCAGGGCGGTCCCCACCCTGCACCCGCCGTCCTCCTCAGTGTGAGCCTGGCCGGCTTCATCCACACCCAGACCGTGCCCACGCGCCAGGCCGTGAGCTCACAGGCCGCTGGTGGCTGTGGCCTGTGGCCTGTGGCCTGTGCTGACCACTTGACCCGCAGCAGCAGGAAGCTCGGCCGGTTACCTTCCCCGCTGAGTCAGCGGCCACTTTGGGCAGAGTTGCTAGCAAGGTGGCGTTTTTTTGTTTTTTGTTTCTTTATTTCAGAGAGGAAGGGAGAGGGAGAGAGAGAGAAACATCAGTGATGAGAGAATCATTGATCGGCTGCCTCCTGCACGCCCCCTACCGGGGATTGAGCCTGCAACCTGGGCCTGTGCCCTTGACTGGAATTGAACCCGGGACCTTTCAGTGGATGGACCTTGGGCTCTATCCACTGAGCCACACCGGCCAGGACCAAGGTGGCGCTTTGAGTACACATGTCTGTGGCCGCACTCGGGGCGCCTCTGGGCACGGCCTGGTTTCCGTGAGCCAGCACTTCTCCTCTGAGGGCGACACCGGAACGGGAGGGCCAGGCAGACACGGGTGGCTGGGCTCCCACAGTGTGATCTAGGTCTGGGCAGGACCCAGAATCGAGATCTCTAAGAGATGCGGGGGGTGCAGCTGCTGGTCCCAGGACCCCACTTTGCCCTAATGCCGGGGGCCCAGGGACCCCTCTTGCTCTCCCCACAGCGTCAGTGGCTTTCTTCTGAGATGGTCCAGGGCCCTGGTTCAGGCGGACCGGTCTGTCTGTGAATGCAAATGAGCGAAGAGGAACAAATGGATGGCCCGCCACCGCGTGGCCGGGGTGGGTCCCGGAGACGTTGCACCGGGTGCAGCCCTGTCACCTGTTCTCTCATTCACACCCTGACCTCAGCGAGGGGGCAAGTGTGTGTGGTGACTCTGCTGGGAGCAAGTCTGTCATTCAGAGCCCAGGCGTGAGTGGTCACAGACATGAGCCATCAGATCCCACCCCACGCCCGGCCAGGCTCCAGGTGTGCATGCACACCCACACCTGCCTGGCCACTGCCCCCACTGCCTGCCTCCACTCTGTGCTGGTCTTCACTCATCTATTCCTGTGTTCATCCATTCAACCCATATATCTGGGCCAGCTCTAGGAAGCTTAAACATTTAAGACATTGTGTTAGTTTCCTGTGGCTTCTGTAACAAAGTATCACAAACAGCCTGGCTTAAAGCAACAGTGACTTATTCTCTTCGTTCTGGAGGCCAGAAGTTCAAAATCAAGGTGTTGGTAGGGCCGTGCCCTCTCTCCTAGCTTCGGGTCCCTGGTTCCTGGGCTCACAGCTGCATCACGCTGAGCAATGATGCCTCAGTCACCTGACCCTCCCCTGGGTCTGGTCTTCACATGGAGTTCTCCCTGTGCTCTGTGTCTTCCCTTCTTTTTATTTTCAAAACTAGAGGCCCGGTGCACGGAAATCATGCACTCAGGCGCGGGGGTCCCCTCAGCCTGACCTGTGCCCCCTTGCAGTCCAGGAGCCCTCAGGGGAGCAGGCCTAAGCCGGTAGTCGGACATCCTTAGCACTGTAGAGGCGGGAGAGGCTCCTGGCACCGCCGTCGTGCTCGCCAGCCCTGAGCCCGGCTTTTGGCTGAGCAGGCTCCCCCTGTGGGAGCGCACTGACCACCAAGGGGCAGCTCCTGTGTTGAGCGTCTGCCCCGTGGTGGTCACTGCGCATCGTAGCAACTGGTTGTTCCATCATTTGGTCGATTTTCATATTAGCCTTTTATTATATAGGATATTTTTATTGCAGAGAGGAAGGGAGAGGGAGAGAGATAAAAACATCAATGATGAGAGAGAATCATTGATTGGCTGCCTCCTGCATGCCTCCTACTGGGGATCGAGCCCGCAACCCAGACATGTGCCCTGACCAGGAAGTGAACCATGACCTCCTGATTCACAGGTCAATGCTCAACCACTGAGCCATGCCAGCTGGGCTGTCTCCCTTCTTATAAAGACACCAGACACACTGGATTTAGGGCCTTCCCTACTCCCCAGTCCAGTATGACCTCATCTTAACGTAGACCCCCGAAGACACTGTTTCCAAATAAGGTGGCATTCCCCTCTTTCTGGAGAACCAGTTTAACTCACAACAGACATTAAAAAAACAACTTTGGCCGGTGCCGGTGGCTCAGTGGTTGAGCATTTGACCCATGAACCAGGGGGTCACAGTTCGATTTCCAGTCAGGGCACATGCCTGGGTGAAGGACTCGATCCCCAGTGGGGGACATGCCAGAGGCGGCCGATTGATGATTCTCTCCCATCACTGATGTTTCTATCTCTCTCTCCCTCGCCCTTCCTCTCTTTGAAATCAATAAAAATATATATTTTTAAAAAACAACAGCTTGGAATGACCCAACATTTAAAATACCACCTTGCTCATCCATTTAGGGGCACAAGCAGGAGCCCAGGGACACGTCACGTGTGCGGAGTGTGTACTCGAGATGGTTCTGTGGCCTCCGTGCTTCACGGGCCTTAATCCATTCCGTCCCCCCACAGCCCTCCCAGGGAGATTCTGTTGTTAACTCTACTTTGCAGGTGACTTTTAAAAAGTATATTTTATTGATTTCAGAGAGGAAGGGGGAGGGAGACAGAAACATCAATGATGAGAGAGAATCATCGATCAGCTGCTGCCTGCATGCCCCCCCATTGAGGATCGAGCCCGCAACCCCGGGCATGTGCCCTGACCAGGAATCGAACCATTACCTCCTGGTTCATGGGTCAATGCTCAACCACTGAGCCACGCCAGCTGGGCATGATGGCTTTCTTGCTCCATAGGGCGATGTTTCTAAACTTCCCCTTAAACTTAAGATTTAGTCCACCCCTAGCCAGTTTTGCTCAGCGGTTAGAGCGTCGGAATGGGGCCTGAAGGTCCCCAGGTTTAATTCCGGTCAAGGGCACATGCCCAGATTGCAGTCTCGAGCCCCAGTAGGGGGCATGCAGGAGGCAGCTGATCGATGATTCTCATCATTGATGTTTCTGTCTCCCCCTCCCTCTCTTAAATAAATAAAAAAATATATTAAAAAATAAAATAAAATTTAAAAAAGCTGTAGTCCATATTTAGGGTCAGTTTCCTGTATCTCTGTCATATTCTCTAGTCGATGGAAGAGCCATCAGAAACCATAAGGACATGCTCTAAATCACCTCCATTTTGTGGTGCCGTCTACGCCCACGTCGTTAGTACCAGATGGGACTCTGCAGTGCGGACTCTGAGGGAAAGCGTTTTCCCTAAAGTAGGTGAGAGGTGTTTTTCCCTGGGCCGTCGGCGCCCACGTCTGACATTCCGGCGTGACGTGCGCTGTTGGCCTTGGTGAGAGAGCTCAGCTGTTCCCAGCTCCTCTCTTAGCTCAGCTCACAGGCTGCCTGTGTGTTTGGGGTTTTTCACGCAGAAAGAAGTCTTTGGGCCGAGGTCTTGCACGTGCGCATTCTCTTGCTAGATATTTACAAGCCTGGGGCTATTTTTAACACTCACTTTTGCTGCCTTAAGACCACAGTCCGAATGCCAAGCCCTGACTGGCTCCTCTCACCCAGCACGATGTGATGTCTCCAAGGTGCATCCATTCTGCTTGGAGAGAAGCCACTCACAGAAGGACACCTGCTGTGCGAGTCCTCACGGAGGCGGAGCAGGCGAGGCGCGGGCAAGGCAGGCTCAGCGGCGGGGACTGGATGGGACGGCAGTTAGTGTTCAATGGGGACAGGGTTTCGGTTTGGGAAGATGGGAAAGTTCTGTAGACAGATGGTGGTGCCAGTTTCACAGCATGTACATCACCTTCGGACACTGAACACTTAGAAATGGCCACAATGGTAAATGTTATGTTACGTCTATTTTACCGCAATAAGAATACAGCCCTGCAATAACCCAAGAGACTACATCTAAATATATCCAAACTAGAGGCCCAGTGCACGAAATTCATGCACAGGTAGGGTCCCTAGCAGCTGCCGGCGCCCCCTGGTGGTCAGCACATGTCATAGCGAGCAAACAAACTCCCAGTCAGTTGAACTCCCAAGGGGACACTTTGCATATTAGGCATTTATATAGAGAGATGATAGTCGGTACATAAGAACTCACAGTCCTGAGGGCAGGGTTAGCAGAGGGGCAGAGTGGATGTAGGGAAGAAGGCCAGGCAAAGGAGATATTTTAAAACTTATGCTATGAGTTGGGGGGGTCGTCTCTTTTTTTTTTTTTTTTTAATTAAAAAAAAATTTAACCCAGCCGGCATGGCTCAGTGGTTGAGTGTCAACCTGTGAACAAGCAGATCACAATTCAATTTCCAGTCAGGGCACATGCCCAGGGTGCAGGCTCGATCCCCAGTGTAGGACTTGTAGGAGGCAGCCGATCAATGATTCTCTCTTATCATTAATGTTTTTATCTCTCTCTCCCTCTCCCTTCCTCTCTGAAATAAACTTTAAAATATATTTAAAAAAAGAATAAAGTGAGCTCAAGATCAAGTTGGCAAGAGTGGCTGGGGGTAAAATCAACTTAGTGGGGCCAGAAGAGTGTTGGTTTAAGTTTTTTTGTTTGTTTGTTTGTTTGTTGTTGTTAATCCTCACCCGAGGATATTTTTTCCATTGCTTTTTAGAGAGAGTGGAAGGAAGGGGGGGAGGGGGGACGAGAGAGAGAGAGAGAGAGAGAGAGAGAGAGAGAGAGAGAGAAACATCGATGTAAGAGATACACATCAATTGGTTGCCTTCTGCAAGAGGCTGAGATGGAACCTGCAACCCAGATATATGCCCTTGACGGGGAATCGAACCTGCGACCCTTCCGTGCCTGGGCTGACACTCTAACCACTGAGCACACCGGCCAGGGAGCATTTTTTTTAAAGCAGCCTTATTGAGGTGTTACGCACACACGACAAACAGCACATATTTAAACGATGCAATTTGATACGTTTTTTTAAAAGTCTATAACATAATCATATTTATTTCCTTTAGCAGCTCAACCTTTCTTATTTCTAAAGTACCATCACAACCTCTGACTAACAAAACAAAGTAGGCAACAATGGGGGAGGCACGAAGAAAAAGAACACATTGCTAAGTCATGTGGTGTTTTCCTGGGTGATGATACACGGACTGGCATCTGCAGCCCTCCGGAGCTATGACATAGGCATGCACCCCTGGACCCGCCGCCAGGGCAGGGTGGGAAAGACGCATCTCTGCACGTGTCCATGACCTTTGCCCTCCTCCCACCTGCCCTTCTTCTCGCCGCTCTCCAGGTCGCTTCCTGTCACAGAAGATTAGTTCGTATTGCCCAGAGGTTTTTTCTGGCCTCTTTTCTGAGGATTATTGTGAGATTCATTCATGTTGTCGCATGTACCCATGATTCCTTCCTTTGGTTGCTGAGTGATATACCATTGCAGGGATATAGCACACTTAGTTTTTGTTTTGTTTTGTTTTTTTAAATATATTTTTATTGATTTCAGAGAGGAAGGGAGAGGGAGAGAGAGAGAGAGAGAAACATCAATGATGAGAGGGAATCACTGATCAGCTGCCTCCTGCATGCCCCCTACTGGGGATTGATCCCATCGAACCCGGCATCCTTCAGTCCACAGGGTGACGCTCTATCCACTCAGCCAAACCAGCTAGGGCAAAGCACACTTTGTTTACTCATTCACCGATTGATAGTGAATCTAGGTTCTTTACAGTTTGGGGCAATTAACAATGAAGCTGCTATGGATATTTGTATACACATCTTTGTATGAACATATATTTCCTTTCCTTGGGGTAATGTCCTGGGAGTAAAATGGCTGGATTGTGTGGTAGGTGTATGTTGGATTTTCAAGGGAACTCCCAAACTATTTCCCAACGTGGCTGTATCATTTTACATTCTCATGCGCAATGTCTGAGAATCCCAGTTCCTCCACATGCTTGTCAACACTTGGTTAGTCTGTCTTTTTTTTCAATCCTCACCTGGAGACACTTTTTCCATTGATTTTTAGAGAAAGTGGAAGAGAGAGGGAAAGACAGAGAGAAACACATCAACTGGTTGCCTCCTGCATGCGCCGTAACCAGGGCCGGGGCTGGGGAGGAACCTGCAACCGAGGTACATGCCCTTGACCTGAATCCAATCTGGGACCCTTCGGTCTGCAGGCCAGCGCCCTATCCACTGAGCCACGCCGCCCAGGGCTAGTCTGTCTTTGTAGTCGCAGCCGTTCTAATAAGTGTAGACTAGTGTCTGGTGGCTATTTAACGTGTGTTTCCTTAGTGACTGATGGTTTTGTGCATCTTTCCACTTGCTTGTATGCCACTGGTCTACCTCCTTTTGGTGATGTGTCTATTCAAATCTGTTGGCCATTTAAAGAATTGTTGTGTTTGTTTTTGAGTTTCAAGAGTTTGTTGACTTCAAAGAAATAGAAAACTCGACATTTCTCCAGCAAAGCGGATTTTTATTTTATTTTATTTATTTTTTTTAATAGTCATTGCAAATGCTGGCATCACGGGAAACTGTCGTCCAGCAAAGCGGATTTATTCGGAAACAACACAGAATTGTAATTCGGCACAGAGTCCATTGGAGGAAACTGGGAGCTGAAGTGTTGTGGCTCCTCATTGGTGCAGCTGTCACTGTCTCTCATTGGCTGAGTGGTTGCTAGGCGAAGAGAAGATCCTCCTTCTTGCTGGAGTAGCTGAGTCGGAAACAAGTGATGGAGATGGGAAGTAGTCTCTTCCTGTTTGGGGTGATTAGCAGGTGGGCGTGAGAGCTCCCCCTGCAAACGCTCTCAACTCCAATCCAAGTGGAGTTTCTGTTCATTCATTTCCACAAGTTCTTTTTGAAGAAATTATTTTTATTGTATAAAGTATTTCAGATGCCCCCTTTCCCGCCCCCACATTGCCCCCCTCCATTTTGCTCCCCCCTTCGGCCTTTATATATTCTGGATAAAACTTATTTTATTTTATTTTGATTTTGGTCCCTCCTGAGGTTTGGTGTCGTCCTGCACAGTGAGAACGCTTCCATTCTGGAAAGTTCTATTTCATCTTTCTTCCTCTCCCCTCTACTGTCTTTTCTGGAAATCGCTAGTGGATGAAGATGGGCCTCTCTTAGCTTTTCCTCCACCCGTTCCATCTCGTCCCCTGTTGAAGGCAGGTGCTCCCTGGTGCCTGGGACTTCGCTGGTGAGCAGAAGCAGCGAACCGCTGCTCTCACCTGGTGGTGGTGGTGGGGGGGGGGGGGGGGATGGCGATGGATGACGACGTGGCCTAGTAATACATCAGCGAGTTATTTCTTCTGTTCCAGGTGATGGAAATGGAAGAGGGGAGGGGGCAGGGGCCTGTGTTGGGAGCAGGTGAGGCCCATCTCGCCAGGAGCAGAGATGACGGCCTGGCTGCGTGGGTGAGTGCGGGTGTGAGGAAGGCTGGCCGGAGGTGGGGCGGGCGGCAGGTCCCCCCCGCAGTGCGGGCACAGGGCACTTCGGCTTTACTTGGACTGGATGGAGCCCGCGGGGGGCAGGGGGGCGAGGGTCGGGGGGTCAGTCTGGCGTGGGAGGGAGGCCAGGCAGGAGGCCTGCAGTGGTCAGGAAGGGAAGCGGTGGCCAGGGGAGGTGGGCGTGGGCAGCTGGTCTCCCGAGAAGCAGCGAGATCAAATGCTTTATTGTGGGAAATGCTCTGGGAGGCATATGGGGAGGGAGGTGCGAGGCGGGAACTGCTGGTCGCCACGAGGGTCTGACTCAGCGCGTCCTGGGGGCCCGGCAGCCTGAGGAAGGTGTGGCACAGCCATCCCGTGGGCGAATCCTCAGGCCAGAGCCCGTCATGAGAGGAGCCCGTCCGCCTGCCTTTACACCTGGCACCTTAGGTCCCTGGTGGGGAGCAGAACCCCCCTCCCCGTGGTAGGTCCCTGGCGGGGAGCACCCCTATGCGGTAGGTCCCTGGCGGGGAGCACCCCGATGCGGTAGGTCCCTGGCGGGGAGCACCCCTATGCGGTAGGTCCCTGGCGGGGAGCACCCCGATGCGGTAGGTCCCTGGCGGGGAGCACCCCGATGCGGTAGGTCCCTGGCGGGGAGCACCCCTATGCGGTAGGTCCCTGGCGGGGAGCACCCCTATGCGGTAGGTCCCTGGCGGGGAGCACCCCTATGCGGTAGGTCCCTGGCGGGGAGCACCCCTATGCGGTAGGTCCCTGGCGGGGAGCAGCAGGGGCAGCAGAATCCCAGAGCTAAGCAGCTGGGACCCTCCCTGGAGTTGGGGCCAGTGTCCTCATGGCCACACTGTCCTGGGCATGACTAGCCTGGACTGTCCCCTCACTCGACCTCCATGACTCCAGAGGCAAAGGTCAAAGGGAAGAGTGACCCAGCCCGGCTGGTGTGGCTCAGTGGTTGAGCACCGACCTATGAACCAGGAGGCCGTGGTTCAATTCCTGGTCAGGGCACAGGCCCTGGTGGGGTCCTTGATCCCCAGTAGGAGGCAGCCGATCAATGATTCTCATCATTGATGTTTCTCTCTCCCTCTCCCTTCCTCTCTGACATCAATAAAAAAGGAAAGAAGAAAAGAGTGACCCTAAGTGCTGTGTGGGTCCCCGGTTTCTCCCGGCTCCTCCTCCCTACGTCCTTTGCTTTGGGGGTCAAGCCCTATGTGAGGGGTGTTGAGGGGAAAGGGGAAAGTGAGTCTATGGCTAGCATGCACTAGTGGGTTCCCGCGGACAGGGCATGGAGGATCAGGTCACAAGGTCTAGGAGAGAAGGCAGGTTGTTAAAGTGTAAGCCCAGAGCTTTCTGCAGTGGTCCCGTGAGTCGGCATCCAGCCGGGGGAGCGGACGGGACAAGGCACGTGGCCGGCGGGGTCCTGGCGGGGTCCTGCCTGGGCCGAGGCCTCCGGCCGGTGCCTGCACCATCCTCTGCGCGGGAGACAGTGGCCCAAGTTCGCTTCCAAGCTTTCTGCTTTTAAAAAGCAACATTTACATTCAGCCCAGCACACCCTCGCCTGCCTGGGGAGTCCTGGTCCGGCTGGGAATCTGGGGCAGTGTTTATAAGAACGCATTTGCTGAATGAAGCTGGCAGCCCCCACGGCGGGTGGCTTCTAGGGGGAGGAGGGGGTGAAAGGGGAAGGCTTTGGCCATGAGCGCGTCCCATCTGCTCTGGGCCAAGCTGTTGGGTGTTGACCTGAGCGCCGGAACCTCCATGCGCCTCCGGGGAAGGCGCTCCGAGGGTCTGTGGGAGCCTGGCGGGGTGTCTCCGCAGTGGTTTGGGGTGAGGGGCGGCCGCGGCCAGGGCTCCCGGCGTGAGGGTCCTGCTGGGCCGGGCTGTGCTCTGGTCCCTGGGCCCTGAGACCCCAAGGGTCCCAGACGGTGTTTGCTTCGCCTGCTTTAAGCTCCAGCACCCATGCCGTGGGCTGGATTGGGACCCCTCCCCCGAGGAACAGGTTGGAGTCCCAAGCCCAGAGTCTCCCAGGGACTTATTAGGGGACAGTCCCGACAGAGGTGACCAAGCCGGGAAGCGGTCAGTGGGGTGGCCCAGGGTCTCTATGAGAAGAGGTTGGGACACGCGCAGAGGGACGGCCCTGAGGACACGGAGGACGCGGCCAGCCGTCGGCAGGCCCGGGAGAGGGGCTTCTGAACCAGACCCGGAGACTCCCTCCATCTTCCGCGTGCGAGGACACAGCCAATGACCGAGCCCGTGGCCCAGGAAGGGGCCTCACCAGGCACCCCACCTGCCAGGGCCTTGACCTTGGGCGTCCAGTGTCCAGGCTGTGAGGAAGGAACTCCTGTTGTGTGAGGCCCTCTGCCCCCGGCCGTGGTGTTGTCACAGCAGCCTGAGCGGAGGCAGCAGAGCAGGCCCAGAGCGACCTGGGACACTGGGCTTTCCCACCTGTGGCCCGTCACCCTCGTCACACTGGTCACACTGGTCACACTGGGGGATGACAGGGACAGAAAGCAAAGAGGGAAGGGAGACTCCGGCACCAAAAAAATAATCTCAATTTCAGTGTGTTTTTTTAAAAATGTATTTTATTGTTTTTTTACAGAGAGGAAGGGAGAGGGATAGAGAGCTAGAAACATCGTTGAGAGAAAAACATCGATCAGCTGCCTCCCGCACAACTACTACTGGGGATGTGCCTGCAACCAAGGCACATGCCCTTGACCGGAATCGAACCTGCGACCCTTCAGTCCGAAGGCCGACGCTCTATCCACTGAGCCAAACCGGTTAGGGCTCAATTTCAGTTTTTTAAAAAATATATTTTTATTGATTTCAGAGAGGAAGGGAGAGGGAGAGAGAAACATCAATGATGAGAGAGAATCATGGATCGGCTGCCTCCTGCACGCCCCAAACTGGGATCGAGCCCGTACCCGGGGCTGTGCCCTGACTGGGAATTGAACTGTGTGACCTCCTGGTTCATAGGTCAACGCTCAGCCACTGAGCCATGCTGGCCAGGCAGAACAAATAACTTTTTAACTATAAATATATCCTAAGTATTGTATTCATACAGACATAACGAAAAAGTCTGTTTTATCTGACATGCAAACTTAACCAGGATTCCTGAGTTTATCGCTAGATCTGCACCCCCGCGCTGCACAGAGCGGCACACGCTGACAGGGCCGCGTGCCGCAGGAGCCCGCCCCGGCTCCCACGGGCAGTGCATGTCCCCAGTGGATCTGAGACCCGCGCAGGCCACTGTCCGCGGGGCTGTGAGTGGTGAGTGTGAGGAACCTCAGAGGCGGAGCAGTGCTGGCCGTGAGGGGCGCCCGGTGCCCTGTCATCACTCCTTCTGTGCCCGGCCGTCTGCGGTTTAGAGGCATTCTCTGAGAGAACGCTGAGCCTCCACATGTGCCCTGACATGTTACTCAGGAAGCCGCCTGTGTGAGCAGGGGTTCCCCTCTCTGCTGAGGGAAGTCCCCGGTTCCGCTCCCCGGGCTTCACCTGGGCACAGATGCCACCAGGTGAGCCACGGTCCCTGCCAACGGCCACTTCCGCCCGTGGCCAGGAGGTGGCGGCAGCGTCCTCTGAACCAGTGGTTCCCAACCTTCCTCACGCCGCGGCCCTCTCATAGGGTCCCTCCTGTTGTGGTGACCCCCAACCATAACATTATTTTCGTGGCTACTTCAGAACTGTAATTTTGCTACTGTTATGAATCGTAATGTAAATATCTGTGTTTTCCGATGGTCTTAGGCAGGCGTCCTCAAACTACGGCCCGCGGGCCACATGCGGGTGTTTTTGCCGTTTTGTTTTTTTTACTTCAAAATAAGACATGTGCAGTGTGCATAGAAATTTGTTCATAGTTTTTTTTTAAACTATAGTCCGGCCCTCCAACGGTCTGAGGGACAGTGAACTGGCCCCTGTTTAAAAAGTTTGAGGACCCCTGGTCTTAGGCGCCCCACAGGTTAAGAACTGCTGCTGTAGAGCCTAAGACCATCGGAAAACACAGATATTTACATTACGACTCATTAACAGTAGCAAAATTACAGTTCTGAAGTAGCAACGAAAATAATTTCATCGTTGGGGGTCACCACACGTGAGGAGCTGTATGAGAGGGTCGCGGCATTAGGAAGGTTGGGAACCACTGCTCTAGAAAGAGAACTTCAGGGTGGAGTCTAAGGTAGACCACGCCCTCTTCACTCCCCAGTGAGAGCTTTGCTGCTGCAGGTGTGGGGGCCGGTGGGGGCCCGGCCGGTGACATGCTAATGACTCCCAGGTGTGGGTGAGGATGGCTTCAGGCGGAAGGGGACACGTGGATTTACATGGGGCGGGGGCTTAGTTGCATTGAAGTGCTGGTCATCGGGACTGTGGGGTTGTCTGAGTTTTGCTAATGGCTTGAAAAGACTTGAAAAGAATGACGGCTCAGATGAACTATCAGTTTCCGGAGGGTTCTATGAGTCGGACAGCCTGCGCACCTGAGGCGCCGTCTCCCGCAGGCTCCTCCATCGCCGAGCAATGCTGGGCTTGTCCTCCCTTCAGCCTGTCTGATCTCCTGCTTAACCTTTCAAGGGGGTTATGTTACTTAACACAGTAAATTATTACGTTTTCCATTCCTAGGAGATTTTTTGGGGGGAGGGGAGCTTTCAAGTTACTCGACCACACTTTATGGTGTCTTGTTCCTTGCTCAGGTTTTTTCAGCTTTTTAAAAACTTTACTTCTGCCCTAACCGGTTTGGCTCAGTGGATAGAGCGTCGGCCTGCGGACTCAAGGGTCCCAGGTTCGATTCTGGTCAAGGGCGTGTACCTTGGTTGCGGGCACATCCCCAGTGGGGAGTGTGCAGGAGGCAGCTGATTGATGTTTCTCTCTCATAAATGTTTCTAACTCTCTATCCCTCTCTCTTCCTCTCTGTAAAAAATCAATAAAATATATTTTTTAAAAACCCAAAAAACTTTATTTCTTTATCCCATTCGGCTCAGTGGATAAAGCGGCGGCCGACCGAAGGGTCTCGGGTTCGATTCTGGTCAAGGGCATGTAGCTCAGTTGCAGGCTCTTCCCCGATTGAGGCCCTGGTCAGGGCTCGTGCAGGAGGCAACCAAGGTTGTGTGTCTCTCACCTCGGTGTTTCTCTCCGCCTCTCCCTCTCTCTTCCACTCGCTCTAAAAATCAATGGGGAATTATCCTCAGGTGAGGATTCACAACAAACATCGTTTCTTTCAACACCTAACGCGTAATGACGTCACAGCGCTGCTCAGGCCCAGCCCTGCCTTTCTGGGCGAGCTTTCCCGGCCCGGCCTCACCGGCCCCGCTCCAGGGGTGCGGTCCCGTGTGTCCTGTGCCTTTTCCCACAGGGAGCTGCCCGTGGCCCTCAGACGGCACCGGGGGAGCTGCCGGAGCCTGGACTGAACTCCGTTTCTCCGAGGGTGCCTGCCGCGCCCGTGTTTTCTAATTGGCTTTCCGTTTGTTGCAGGCAGTCAGAGCGTGCCTTGTGGTTAGAAGCCCAGGTGTGGGCTGCGGGGTTCCCGTTCCACAGGAGAGAGGGTCTGTGCGCTGGGCTAGAGACGCGCCTTCTGTGATGGCCCCAGACCGGCGGGAAGATGCAGCCTGAGGCCCTTGAACTTCATCTCAGGCCTGTGCTGCCAGAGAGGCAGGGCATTCAGGCTGGGCAGCGTCAGAGGGGGGTCAGGGCACCCCAGCACAGGGAAAGGGAAAGCGTGGTTTCCCCCTGCAGCCAGCCCCCAGGTGCCCTGAAGTCCTAAGGCAGTGGTCAGCAAACCGCGGCTCGAGAGCCACATGCGGCTCTTTGGCTCCTTGAGTGTGGCTCTTCCACAAAATACCACGTGCGGGCGCGCACGTACAGTGCGATTGAAACTTCGTGCCCATGTGCAGAAGTCGGTTTTCGGCTCTCAAAAGAAATTTCAATCGTTGTACTGTTGATATTTGGCTCTGTTGACTAATGAGTTTGCCGACCACTGTCCTAAGGCATCTGCTGCCTGAGACAGAGGGTGGGCGTTTCCTCAGGTGACCAATCCCAGGACTCTCGGCCTGGACCCACTGTCCCGGCCCCCACCCCCCAGCCTCCCCACCTCCCCGCCCCCACCCCCAGACCCCCTTCCCCAGGCTCCCACCTTTATGCACAGGTGCACTCTTCAAGGTGAAAAGGGAGCAGGTGGATGGCAGCTATGCGCCGGCCCCCCCCCCCCCCCGCCCCGTCTAGGCCAGGAGGGCACCGGGGGCGGGTCCTGGGGGGCAGTGAAGTGTGAATGACCTTTTAGCAAGGTCCCCTGAGCGCTGCTCAGCGACAAGAGGGGCTGGAGGGAGGCAGAGCGAAGGGAAGGAGGGACCCCGGTTCAGGAGGGGCCAGGAGTCACAGGAGACTCTTCCTCTAAAGCTCCCCCCCCCTTACCTCTTTCTGGGGTCCTCCCCCCTTCTGGGCCCTCCCTGCCTGGAGAGGGGCCCCAGCTGTGCAGCCAGTCAGGCCTGACCTTGAGCGAGGCCAGCCTGGCTTCCGGCCACCAGGATCCGGGAGGGGGAAGCGTGCAGCTCCCCGGGTGGGAGGATCGGGTTACCTTCTGGGCCGCAGACCGAGGGGCTCTTCCCGGGAGGCCGAGCCGGGGGCCTGGACCTCGGAGGGCGGCTGCGCGTCCCGGAACCGGTGGGAGGAAGGCCGCGGGGCCTGGCAGCGCGGGATCCGAGTCTGCGTTGAGGGGCGGGCGGACGTGGAGCCTCCGGGCGGGGCTGGCAGACACCGGAGAGGAGCGAGGGGCGGAGGCGCGGGGTGAGCCCCAGCGCGGGGCGCAGATCGGGGCCTGGCGAAACCGAAGACGCCCGCCGGCCCGCCTGCGGGGACCCACCCGCGGGGTCCCCTTTCCCCGCGTCCGCTCCCCTGCCCTCGGTCCCTCCCTCCCCCGCCCCCCCAGCCCCGCGCGCCGTTCCTCGCCTCCCTCCGCCGCGCAGTGCGTGGCCCTGGCCGGCCCGCCGAGGGCTCCCGGGTGGTGCTGCGGGGCAGCGGGGCCGCGGGCCAGACGGCGCTGGCCACGCAGTTCGCGTGCGGCCGCTTCCCCGCGCGGTGCGAGCCGTCGGTGCAGGAGCTGTTCAGCCAGCGGATCCCCGCGCTGCTGGGGATCGTGGACCCGGCGGGCGCCGAGCACCGGTCACGCTCCGGGACCTGCACATCCGCCACAGCGACGGCCGCGTGGTGCTCTGCGGCGTGTGCGGCGGGGCCTCCTTCGCGGCGGGGCCGCGCCGCTCGTGCTCGTGGGCACCAAGGCCGACCTGGACGCCGAGCGCCGGGTGCTGCCCGTTCCTGGAGGTCACGGCCAAGAGCAAGCGGAGGGTGGACCCGGTGTTCGCGCAGGGGGTGCGCGAGATGGAGGCCCTGGCCCCGCCCGAGGCGGGGGCGCGCGCGGCGCCCAGGAGCGCCCCGGGGACGTGGCCGTCGGGGAGATTCGTCGGCTCAGGCGCAGCGGCGCAGCATCGCCAGGGCGCGCCCCGGTTCGCGACGGGGAGCCCGGACCCCCCACCGGCCCGTTCACCCCCCAGCCGCCTGGGCCTCACCCCGCAGCGAGCACTTGGCACCTGCGTCCCTCCGACGGTGCTTTAGGAACCAAAATCTCCCATGTCCCCGCGTGGGGAGCGCGCCAGCCGTTCTTCACGTCGCGTTTGTGACAGAGGGTGTTTTTTTTTAATCCACATCATCAGACATTTGAAATCAACTGGTCGAGGAACGTGAACTACAGTTTAGCTTTCGATTCAGTGAGGTTTGCGTGGGTCCCCCTCATGCACGGCCTTGCCTTGCAGCAGTAAGACCCCCCTCTTCTCTCTAAATGTAGTTTGACCGGCCAGGGCGGCTCCAGAGGGATATTGTGACCCTGGGGGGCGGGGGGGGGGGGGGACGGGGGACACCCAGCTGCCCTCCCAAAGGGCTCAAAGCCGCCTTCTCCAGCGGAAGGAAAATAAAAGGACTTGGGGAGCTGGTAGTTTTACTGTTTGCCTTTCGAATACTTAAACCTGCGATGCGAGAAGTTTCCATACCCGGTCGCTCTGCTTTTCTGTTATTTTCCAGGAAATGGTTGGTCGCTGGAGGGAAGTGGCCCCTCGTGACCGAGTGTTTTTTTGCAGAAATTCTCTCAGCCGCCGGCGGTGACTCCCTCATTGGGCCGAGCAGGACATGTTGTGTGTGACGAACAGGGACACGGATGTCCACAGAGAAGCGGAACACGCGGGTTCTCTGTCCAGCCTCCGCTGCGATGCCCGCGGCTTCCCCGGCTCCCGTTCGCAATGTGTTTTAGGGTCTAAACTGCGTCCGGGGTGCGCGCTGCTTGTGTTTACTCCGAAGATACCCATTTCACCTCGCCCCGACACGTTTTTCAGAGTGAAAGACCTAGCCTGGCCGTGGGAGCATCTTCCTAAACCGTGGTCGGCAAGCTGCGGCTCGCGAGCCACCTGCGGCTCTTTGGCCCCTTGAGTGTGGCTCTTCCACAAAATACCACGGCCTGGGCGAGTCTATGTTGAAGAAGTGGCGTTAGAAGAAGTTTAAGTTTAAAAAATGTGGCTCTCAAAAGAAATTTCAATCGTGGTACTGTTGATATTTGGCTCTGTTGACGAATGGGTTTGCCGGCCACTGGCCTAAGAGAAATAAACAAGAAAGCCCCACGTGCCCGTGATCGGTGATGCGCAGCAGCCGTGTTTGTTGGGGGGGGGGCACGGTAAAGCGAGGCCGCACAGCGCTCTGGGCGTTCTGTTGGCTCGTCTATTGCATGTGACGTTTGGCTGGAGAAAGGGTTTTATTTTAGCATTAAATTCATATCCATTTCAGAAGCTAGGAGTGCCTGACCGTTCGCCCCAGGAGAGGCTGGGCTGGGATATCCCCTGTCTCCCTCTCTCTCTCTCTCTCTCTCTCTCTCTCTCTCTCTCTCTCTCCCAGGACATGGGGACATGGGGTGGGGAGTTGGGACCCAGCTAATCCACTCCCCTCTCTGGCCCTCTGTCTCCTGGGTCACTCTCCTGGCCGTGGCCCCTCGCACCCCTCTAGGCCATCATTTCTTATGTACGTATATTTAATTGATTTCAGGGAGGAAGGGAGCGGGAAAGAGAGAAACATCGATGAGAGAGAATCATTGATTGGCTGCCTCCTACACGTCCCCCATTGGGGATCGAGCCCACAACCCGGGCATATGCCCTTGACCGGAATCGAACCCGGGACCCCTCAGTCCGCAGGCTGACGCTCTGTCCATGAGCCACACCGGCCAGGGCTGGGCCGCCGCTCTCTAGGGGACGTTCGCACAGAGGGGGGAGAGGCAGCCCCCTCGGCCTGAGCTCCGTGCCCGAAGCTGCCCCTTCCTCTTGCGGGAGCAGACAGGGACCCCGGGCGGGCGGGCGGGCGGACGGATGGCTGGGCTGCAGAGGAAGCAGCAGCGAGAGGCCACGCCCAGCACTGAGAGCGTGGCCCCAAGAACTGGAAGCTGGGTGACCCCTCCCCAGCCCCGACCCCGACCCCCACCCGCCTGCCCCGCCCTTCTGACTGGCCCTGCCTGGCCTTGCCTCCCTCTGGACACAGGCCCAGGCCAGGGAACTATGTATAAGGAGCGATTCTCTGCCGTAACCGGGTTGGCTCAGTGAATAGAGCCTCGGCCTGCGGACTGAAAGGTCCCGGGTTCGATTCCGGTCAAGGGCATGTACCTTGGTTGCAGGCACATCCCTGGTGGGGAGTGTGCAGGAGGCAACTGATCCATGTTTCTTTCTCATCGATGTTTCTAGCTCTCTATCCCTCTCCCTTCCTCTCTGTAAAAAATCAATAAAATGTATTAAAAAAAAAAAAAAGGAGCGATTCTCCCGTTCGGTTCCGGGGACCACCCGGTCCCTCCCACGCAGGCCCGCACTTCAGCTCGGAGCCCAGCGCTGCTCCTGGCTGGCGGGCAGCATGACGCGTGACCGGGCCCACACGCTCGGCCACTGTGACCTCAGGGGCATGTATGAAGCAGCCTTCTGAGTGACACACGCACATGCACACGCACGTGCTTACATACACACAAAATAAAAGCCGATTTCCTTCTCTTCTCACCTGCTACCGTCTGCCGTCCGGATGTCACACACGGGTTCCCGCAGTTCCTCTGAGCCACCGGAGTCCCACGTAACCCGAAGGGAACTGCAGCAGCAGAGGCAACCGCTTGTCAGGGGCACCCCGGGGAGGGCCCTGAGAGCCCACCCCCCAGGGGAGGGCCCTGAGCCCCCAGGGGAGGGCCCTGAGCCCCCAGGGGAGGGCCCTGAGACCCCACCCCCCAGGGGAGGGCCCTGAGACCCCACCCCCCAGGGGAGGGCCCTGAGCCCCCAGGGGAGGGCCCTGAGCCCCCACCCCCCAGGGGAGGGCCCTGAGACCCCACCCCCCAGAGGAGGGCCCTGAGACCCCACCCCCCAGGGGAGGGCCCTGAGACCCCACCCCCCAGGGGAGGGCCCTGAGCCCCCGGGGGAGGGCCCTGAGAGCCCACCCCCCAGAGGAGGGCCCTGAGACCCCACCCCCCAGGGGAGGGCCCTGAGCCCCCGGGGGAGGGCCCTGAGACCCCCAGGGGAGGGCCCTGAGCCCCCAGGGGAGGGCCCTGAGACCCCAGGGGAGGGCCTATGAAACGGGGCAGCTAACTCATCAGTCGCAGGTGGTTGGGGTGTCACCCTTCGCGGCGGACACTGGCGGTGGGCTCCGGGCCCGCTCAGCATAACCAGGAATGGGCGCCGGGTTCCCGAGCGGCTTGCCGTTCACTTGGCCACACGCAGGCGGGCACGGGCAGGGTCTTCCCGCCATGGTGCGGGTCGGCGTGGCGCAGGGCTGTGGGGTGGGGTGTAAATGCCCCCCTCCCTCCCCTGTGGCGTGCTGCTCGCGTGGCCAGCTTTGCTTCGTGCTCTGCGGTCTCGCACAGCCCTGCGGCGGGCAGCCTGAGACCCCGGCTGCTCCTCCTGCGTGGTTCCCTCCCCCGGGTATGGCGACTCTGCTAAGGAACATAACACGCCAAGGTGAGGGCATGGCACCCCCAGGTGACACCACAAAGCACCGCCCCCCGAGTTCCTGCCCTCAGCCTCCGTCCTGGCCCGGGTTCTGGGAAAAGCAAGCCGCCAGGCTGTGAGGTCAGGGCTGGCTCTGCCCTCCTCCCCGTGTCTTCACATCTCCCTCTGCATGTCTTTGTCCCAATCTCTTCTTAGAAATACAGCCATCACCCTGGCCGGTGAAGCTCAGTGGATAGAGTCCTTAGTGCCTGCAGACCAAAGGGTCCTGGGTTCGATTCCAGTCAAGGGCATGAACCTGGGTTGCAGGTTCGATCCCTGGTCCTGGTTGGTGCGTGCGTGAGGCAACTAATCGCTGTGTCTCTCTCACATCAATTCTCTCTGTGTGTCTCTCTCTATGTCTCTCTCTGTGTCTCTCCCCCTCCCTTCCACTCTTGTAAAACTCAATGGAAAAATATCCTTGGGTGAGGAAGGAAGGAAGGAAGGAAGGAAGGAAGGAAGGAAGGAAGGAAGGAGAACAAGCAATCAGCCTGTCCGGCGTGGCTCAGTGGTTGAGCATCTAACTATGAACCATGAGGTCAAGGTTTGATTCGCCGTCAGGGCACAGGCCCAGGTTGTGGGCTCGATCCCCAGTAGGGGGTGTGCAGGAGGCAGCAGATCAATGATTCTTTCTCAGCACTGATGTTTCCATCGCTCTCCCCCTCTCCCTTCCTCTCTGACATCAATAAGAATATGTTTAAAGAAAAAAGAAAGACAGCAGTCATACTGGATTCGGGCCCACCTCCATGTCCGTAGCTGAACTTGATCACCTCTCTAAAGGCTCCCCTCAAATACAGACACAGGGTTAGGTAACGACGTCAGGCACAAAGGAGAACATCATATAGGATTCTGTTGATATGAAGTTCAAAAACGAAGTCAATCTCTGGCCACAGGAAGGCCTGCCTGGGTGGGACACGAAGGAGCGAGGGGCCGCGGAACTGTCCGTCTGCAGATGTAGGTTGCCCTCAAGACCGGTGCCCTCCCCGAACATCAGTTATACCTCAAGGCATTGTTTACATTGCTCTGGTATTGAGATTCCATTAGATATATTTGCTAGAGTGATGTGGCCGTTTGATTTTAAAACTAGAGGCCCGGTACACAAAATTCATGCACGGGGGGGGGGGGGGGGGAGTTGTCCCTCAGCCCAGCCTGCACCCTCTCCAATCTGGGACCCCCTGTGGGATTGGGCCTAAACCGGCAGTCGGACATCCCTCTCACAATCCGGGACTGCTGGCTCCCAACTGCTTGCCTGCCTGCCTGCCTGATTGCCCCTAACCGCTTCTGCCTGCCAGTCTGATCACCCCCTAACCACTCCCCTGCCAGCCTGATCGATGCCTAACTGCTCCCCTACTGGCCTGATTGCTCCCAATTGCCCTCCCCTGTTGGCCTGATTACCCCTAACTGCCCTCCCCTGCTGGCCTGGTCGCCCCTAACTGCCCTCTGCTGCAGGCCTGGACCCCCCCAACTGCCCTCCCTCCCCTGCAAGCCCGGTCACCCCCAACTGCCCTCTCCTGCCAGCCCGGTCACCCCCAACTGCCCACCCCTGCCAGCCTGGTCGCCCCCAACTGCCCTCCCCTACTGGCTTGGTCGCTCCTAACTGCCCTCCCCTGCCGGCCTGGTCACCCCTAACTGCCCTCCCCTGCCGGCCATCTTGTGGTGGCCATCTTGTGACCACATGAGGGCAGCCATCTTGTGTGAGGGTGTTAGGGTCAATTTGCATATTACCTATTTATTATATAGGATGTCAATGTTGCCCTACCCAGTTTGGCTCAGTGGATAGAGTGTTGACCTGCAGACTGAAGGGTCCCAGGCTCAATTCCAGCCAAGGGCACATGCCCGGGTTGAGGACTCAACCCCCAGTGGGGGCGTGCAGGAGGCAGCTGATTAATGATTCTCTCTCATCATTGATGTTTCTATCTCTCACTCCCTTTTCTTTCCTCTCTGAAATTAATAAAAAATACATATATTTAAAAATGTCAACGTTAGCCCTGGCCAGAGTGGCTCAGCTGATTGGAGCATCATCCCATACACCAAAGTGTTACCGCTTTGCTCCCAACTGCCCTGGTCATGGCACATGCCCAGGTTGGGAGTTCGAGCCCCAGTCCAGGCATGCAACGGATGGATGTTTCTCTCTCACACTGATGTTTCTCTCTCTCTCTAAAATAAAAAAAATCAATAAAAAAAATAAAAAAATCAATAAAAACATATTTTGAAAATTAATAAATAAAAGGTCAGTGTTAAAATTCTGGCAGTATCCCAGAAATTACGTATGCCCTTAGCGACAATTTAAACTTACATTTTTAAAGTTGTATGCGCACATAAGAAAGTGCGAGACGGTTACAGATTTCAAGTTGCTCAGCGAGGGCTTCAGCAGGAAGTCCGCGTCTCCTGCCTGCGTTTCCCTGGTGGCTTCTGGAGGTCCCCGGTGCTGAGGGGGTCCGAAGGCTCTGCAGGGACCCGGCTCCTAAATCACCAGCTCCAGGAGGCAGGGGAGGGGAAGGGACATGCTGAGGACAGAACATCCCCGTCCCCCACTAGGGGGCAGAGCCGGCTCAGGGGAGGAGGAGCTGCTGGTTGTGGAGCCTTCCCGGGCGAGGTGTGCAGACAGGACCTGCAAACCCCCCAGAGCCTGCGGCAAAGCCTAGGTGGCCGGGGTCCCAGGGACTGCTCTCCAAGGCTCCCCTTGGGGAGGGGTCCCCCTCCCAAGAGCTTTCTCTGTGGCCATGGTTTCTGTTGCCCCATAGTGTCCAGGACACTCACTGTGAGGCTGTGTCCCCCCACCGTCCTGCGCAGTCTCCGGGATCAGGGAGACCCCCCCTGGAGGTGGCCACACCCATCATCCTTAGCGGTCCAGCCCCGAGGCTGGCACACCTGTCCTAGGATGTGGGGAGCTTGTGGCCTTTGGGGAACCATGGGCTGCATCCGCACCCGAGCACACAGGGAGGACTGGGCAGCCTGAACCCCATACCCTGATCCCCACAGTCAGGTGATCAGGGGTCAGGGGTGAGTGATGTGGACAGTGGGCACAGGATGTATGTCAGCAGGACAGCTTTTATATATATATTAGAGACCTGGTGCTGTGCACCAGTGGGGTCCCTTGGCCTGGCCTGCAGAGATTGGGCCGAAACCGGCTCTCCGACATCTCCTGAGGGGTCCTGGATTGTGAGAAGGCACAGGTCACACCATGCACCAGGCCTCTAGTATGCATATAGGATCTTTGGCTAATCTCTTCCTGCCCTCTCCCTTCCCCCCTCCCCCCTCCCCCCTTCCCTGTGAGATTCATCAGTCTGTTCCATGTTTCCATGCCTCTGGTTTCCGCTCCTGCATGGACCGTCTGCCCCCTGGTGGTCAGTGTGCGTCATAGCTACGGGTCGGCTGGTCACTTAGACTTTTATATATATAGATTATAGAATATATATTTTTTAAAATATATTTTTATTGATTTTAGAGAGAAAGGGAGAGGGATAGAGAGAGAGAAACATCAATGCTGAGAGAGAATCATTGATCGGCTGCCTCCTGCATGCCCTTACTAGGGATTGAGCCCAAAACCCGGGCATGTGCCCTTGACTGGAATCAAACCTGGGACCCTTCGGTCCGCAGGCTGGTGCTCTATCCACTGAGCCAAATTGGACAGGTCAGGACAGCTTCTGGTTAAGGCTAATCTCAAGTCCACGGGCAGCTCACCCTGCGGAAGGATCTGGAATAATCCTTGGGTTGCTTTGGAAGAATAAGAGTTCCCCTTTCTCCTGTTCTTCCAAATCCCACCTCCAAGTGGTGGGGCCTGGGTGCCTGGGGAATGCAGGGTGGGATGGGCAGACGCTGTAGGGAGCTGAGGCAGAGCCCCTCGCTGGGCTGGGAGGACCAAGGACCCAGAAGGTGGAGGTCAAGGCGACAGGAGGGCCTGGGGACAGTTCCTACCCTTGAAGCTTCTGGCTCTGCCACCCCTGAGAAACAGGAGCTCCTCTGCTGGCCAAGCCCGACCCCGTGACCCCTGTGACTGCTTCCTGGGCAAACGCCCACTTGGATACGTGGCTGCCCCAGCACGGTCTCCTCTGGGTGGCTCTGCCCAAACCGAGACCACCTGCTCATAGCCGGGCAAGACCAGGCAGTGAGGGTGATGGGGTTTCCTGGGGTCCACAGCGCCCCCTCCTCTCCTGGCTCTGCCTGCAAAGCTCCAGGCTAGGCTCTGGCTTTTGGGGGAGGGAAGAGGCGCCCTGTCCTCCCCCTCCCTCTCCCTCCCCTCCCCTTCCCTCTCCCTCCCTTCCCCCTTCCTCTCCCCCTCCCCAGCCCCTCTTCCTGGACCTTGACTGAACTCTTGCGAAATACCTTGTGGAATACCTTCCGGAAGGACTGGCCAATCCTGGTGGGAGGAGGCCCAGCCCTGCCTTCGGGGGCTGGTCCCTCCTCCTGCCTCTTCACACAATCAATATGCCCTTGTCAGGAGTCCCATTTTTAAGTAAAATCCTAGCGTCCTTTCCTCTGTTATATAGACTTTAAAAAAAAAAGTTTTCTAGTTCCAAAGCACTTCACTGGAGAAAATGTCCAAACGAAATAAGGTCCTGTATAATAAAAAGCTAATATGCAAATCGACCGAATGGTGGAACGACCGGTCGCTATGATGCACACTGACCACCAGGGGCAGACGCTCAATCCAGGAGCTGCCCCCTGGTGGTCAGTGTGCTCCCTCAGGGGGAGCCCACTCAGCCAGAAGTCCTGAGCCGGGCTCACGGCTGGCGAGTGCAGCGGCGGTGGTGGGAGCCTCTCCCGCCTCTGCAGCAGCACGAAGGATGTCTGACTGCCGGCTTAGGCCCGCCCCCCCATGGGAAGTGGGCCTAAGCCAGCAGTCAGACATCCCCCAAGGGCTCCTGGACTGCAAGAGGGCGCAGACTGGGCTGAGGGAATCCCTTGAGTGTACAGATTTCGTGCACCAGGCCTCTAGTATCAAAACAAGACACTTAAAATTACTCACAATTCCAACACTCAACTACTACGGACATGGGTGAGTCTTAAATGCCTTTCCTCATCCTGTTTGTACAAAATACTGTTTTCTTTTTGAAAACCTGAACGAAGAGTCACTCCCCCCTTTCTCAGTATTCCAGGAGCACCCCTCCCTCTCGGCCCCTCCAGTCCTCTCAGCCCTTCCAGTTCTCCCGGACCCTCGGGGCACAGGCCGTGCTAGCGTTTGGGGCAAACACACGCATATTCCTGCAGCAACCTGCTCTAAACTGTCCGGCAGACACACACTTCTCCCTTCCCGCCCTGTCAGGACGTCCCCACACTGACCAGGACCCGCCCTCTGGACCCGCCACTTGCCCTGCCAGTGAGAGTGTTTGCCTCCTCCTTGGCTGGCTGTTTTGGGATTTTCCAGCTTTCCCGACAATGGGAATCCTTGTCGAGAGGAGACAGGTGTCTGCCCTTTTATTCCTGGCACGTGCATTTCCTGAGAGTAGAATTGTTACCTCGGAGATCTGGTTTAAGGCGAGTCAAGATTCTTAGTCTCTTCCCTCCCATCAGAGGTCTAGCGGAGGCAGCCCATCTCCTGCCGGTTCGAGAACTCTCTGGGTGCGTGACCGTGTGGGAATCCGGAAATGTCATTCCGGGACCCTCGCTACCAGGAGTGACAGCTCTCCGTGGGACCAGCAAGCAGAGGTCCAGATTCCTGTCTGAAGTTCCTGCAAAGCCATGGCAGCAAAGATGGGAGTCTTAGAAACAGTGTCAGTGCGTTTAAAGGAGCCGCTTTGAGATGGAGCACGTGCAGGAAGGTGCGTGCATTTGACACGTACAGTTTGGTGAATGTTCACATGTGCACATGCTCATGAAACTATGATGAAGGCAGTGACCATATCCATCACCACCTCAAGTTTGCACGTGGCCCTTTGTAACCATTCTGTCTGGCCCTCCCCACTCACCCACCCCCACTCACCCACCCCCCTCTTACCCACCCCCCTCTCACCCACCCCCCACTCACCCACCCCCCTCTCACCTGCCTCTTAGCGGCATCAGGTCCCAAGGGCTAATGGCCAGGCTGGAGACCACCAGGGCTCACGCACAGCCAGGGGCAGGCCCTCCGCCAGCATCACAGACCTGTGCGCCTCCCCCCCTCCCACGAGGTGCCTCAGCGATGCCCCAACGTCCACGCACAGTGACGCAGGCGCCTGGCTGCTGACTTTTTAAAACTGATTTCAGAGGGGAAGGGAGAGGGCGAGAGAGAGAAACATCAATGATGAGAGAGAATCACTGATCGGCTGCCTCCTGCACGCCCCCCACTGGGATTGAGCCTGCAACCCGGGCCTGTGCCCTGGTGGGAAATCGAACCATGACCTCCTGGTTCATAGGTCGACCCTCAACCACTGAGCCCCGCCGGCCGGGCTGGCTACTGGCTTTGACTGCAGTGAAATATTGGAAAGTCCCTGAGTGCCCGCATTGGCTGAACAATGGAGCACTGTGCAGCCGTGAACGAGGAGGGGGGGTGCTCTCTGTTCCGAAGCAGGAATTCTCTGAGAGGAGACGCGGGGGGAGCATGTGCACACCGCAGAGGGGGGCGTGCGTGCCGCTTCCCTGGGGGGGGGGGGGCGTTCATGAGGGCCATGACCTGGCCCTGCCTCTCTGATCGCCGCACCCTCGCCCGGAGAGGAGCCCGCACTGCTCGCTCCCTGGCAGTAGGTGGCGGTAGTAAGCCTCGTTCCCTTTGCTTTTGTGTTGGGCCTGTCCTGCTTTTCTCCTGTGTCTCCGAGGAGAGGATCGCCGCAGGTGGGCACCGCTGCCCGCCCCAGGGGGCGGCCTGCCCGGCGGCGGTCAGCACTGGACGGCGAGGCCGCCGGCGGAAGCCGCACTCCGCACGCAGCTTGTCGGAGTGGCTGCGAGCCGCGCCCTCGCCCGCCCGGCGACCTCAGGCTGCACCTGGGCAGGTGCTTCAACCCCCGCCGTGAGGCTGTGTGCCACCCGCTGACACACCTGCTGTGCCCGCGGGACGCCCGTGTCTGTGCCCGGTAGAGCACACACAACGTACAATGTGCCCCGTAGCCGATGTTTTCAGTGACAGCTCAGCGGCACCTACAGGACAGGAAGTACAGAGGATGCTGAGCGCATTCGCGTTGCTGTGCAAACATCACCGCGCGCCACCCCAGCCGCGCCTCTCCGCTGGTAAACGGAGCCATTCAGTGACTGCCCACCCTCCCCTCCCCACCCCTGCCACCACCACTGCACTTCCTTTTCTTTTTTAAATATGTTTTTATTGGTTTCAGAGAGGAAGGGAGAGGGAGGGAGAGAAACATCAATGATGAGAGAATCATTGATCGGCTGCCTCCTGCACGCCCCACACTGGGGATGGAGCCCGCGGCTCGGACACGTGCCCCGACCGGGAATGGATCCGTGACTTCCCGGTTCATAGGTCGCCGACGCTCACCCGCTGAGCCACGCCGGCCAAGCATGCGCCGTCTGTCTCTGTGGCTTTGACAACGCTAAGCGCTTCGTCTACGGAGGATGGTGTCGCAGCTGTCTGTTTCTGACGGGCTGACTTCACTCAGCATAAAGGCCTCGTCTCCTCCATGTTGTAGCATCTGTCAGGATTTCCTTCTTTTTTATCAACTGACTGACTGATCGGATTGAGAGAGACACAGAGAGAAACATCGATTTGTCGTTCCACCTATTTACGCATTCATTTGTTGATCTTGCATGTGCCCTGACCAGGGATCAAGCCTGCAGCCTTGGCGTGGGCCTCTGACCCGGCAGACCCAGGGGGGCTCACGTTATCCAGGGCCAGCGTCAACGGGGGTCACAGCGCGGCCCCAGAACTGGGCACGGGCCTCGGCTCCCCTCCGCGGGACCGCTCCTTCAGAGGCACTGCTTCCGGCTTTCATCGGGGACTTGGAGATGGACAGTCCAGCCACGGGACACGGTGACCGTGGGCTCGGTGTGGTGAGACTGCCTAGACGGGGGTGGTGTGAGCAGCGGCACTCCGTCCTCATGTGGGAACGTGGGAGCGTTCACAGGGGCCCTGGAAGCCGAGGACACTGACCCGGCCTCTCCTCCAAGGCGTCTCTCCGCCGAGTTGGGGGGGGGGCAAGGGCGGTCTGGGCCGGCTCTCCCTCGCCCAGGGCAGAGCGCTGGTCAGCAGAGGGCGCTGGAGGGACGGGAAGAAGGGCGCCCAGGTGTTTGGGGGCCGCGCCTGGGACCTCGCCCTGGAGCTGCTGCACCCGAGCAGGGGCACCCGCCCGTGCAGAGGACTTTGCAGCCAGCCTGCGGGCGGCAACCCCTCCGTGGGCCTGAGCCCCGGGGCGGGTTCGGGCTGCGGGGCTCGCAGTTGGCTCCCTCCTGGAGCTCGGCCTCAGCCCTGGGGCTCGAGTCCCCTCCCTCCTGCAGCGGCCAATGCGGCTGTAAATGTTTCTTCTCGCAGGTTCCCCACCCAGTGACCGTGTGGTTCCGGCTCTGGACTGGACCCTGAATGAGACGAAGCCGGAGAAAGGTGCTCAGCTTCGGAGGTGCGCGCTCGGACCCTGGGTTGGTTGGGGACTTGTCTGTGGCTCAGGGAATCGACCTCCCTCCCCCTGGAAGGGAAGCTAGCTCCTCCCCCTCCACATCACCCACAACATCTGTCCCGGCAGCACCCCCTCCCCCAACGTGGTCGCCTGCCTGCCCCTGCCCCTTTCTCCATGCAGCAGCCAGGAGGATCTTTTTAAAATATACTAGTGGCCCGGTGCACAAAATTCGTGTAGGGGGGTGTGTGTCCCTTAGCCTGCCTGCACGCTCTCCAATGTGGGACCCCTCGGGGGATGTCCGACTGCCGGTTTAGGTCCGATCCCTCTCACAATCTGAGACCACTCACCTGCCTGCCTGCCTGCCTGATGGCCCCTAACCACTCTGCCTGCTGGCCTGATCACCCCTAAATGCCCCCCCTCCACCAGCGTGCTCGCCCCCAATTGCCCCCTGCTCCACCAGCCTGATCATCCCTAACCACCTCTGCCTCGGCCCCACCACCATGGCTTTGTCCGGAAGGACATCTGGAAGGTCTCCCAGTCTCATTAGCATATTACCCTTTTATTAGTATAGCTATTTCTATTGATTTCCAAGTGGAAGGGAGAGGGAGAGGGAGAGAGAGAAAGAAATATCAGTGATGAGAGATCAGCTGCCTCCTGCCCACCCCCTACTGAGGATCGAGCCTGCAACCCGGGCATGTGCCCTGAGCGGGATCGAACCCTGACCTCCTGGTTCATAGGTCAATGCTCAACCACTGAGCCTCGCTGGCCAGGCCAGGAGGGTCTTTCCAAGGATCACATGTCTTATCAGCCCCCGATTGCCTCTTCTGAACCCTCCCATGCTTTCTTCCTTTACAGCTGAAATGAACCCCAACCCCCACCCCAATTAAGGCCCCGGGAGCCCTGCCCCCTTCCGTGGGCTCTGCTCGCTCCCTGCCTTCACCCACCCCTGCCTGAGCACTCCCCCCCCCTTTCTCCTGCCCCCCCTAAAACAGGAGCCCTTCCCAGTCCTCCTGGCCTTCGCCCAGGTGGTTTCCTCCCCTGCACTGTTCCTTCCAGTGGGGGGGTCCCCTCCCCAGTGAGCACTCCCAGGCCACGCTGCCCCCTTAACTCCACTGCCTCCCCCACCCACCACCCCTGCACTTGGACCCCAACTGTTCATCTACTCACTCCCTGTTTGGGGCGGGAGCTCCAGGAATGTCAGCCTTCCCCGCACCCCTCCTGGTCCCACAAGCACTGTGTGCCCCCCCCACCACCCCCGCCTTCACAGGAGGGCAGGGCCAGGGCTTTGTGCTGGAGAGCAGGGCCCGGAGCCCCGCCAGGCCCTCCCCTCCCTGCGCCCATGACTCCCCCCTCCTCTGAGGCCGATGTTCCTGGGCCACAGCTGCAGGAGTTACTGAGGGGGACCCTGGGGGTGGCCCGCTCTGGTGACTTGGGTGGGACCTCCAGCCCTTCCCCCAGCCCACCCCGGTGGCAGGAACCACAGGAACCTCGAGGCGCCACCCGTCTCCCCTCCCCGTGTCCCCAGCATGGTGGGTGGGCCCCCGGAGAGACATGCAGTCCCGCCCAGTCCCTGCCCCAGTGCTCCAGGCCCCCAGCCCACCAGGGCAGCAAGGCTGGGGGGCTGGCACTTTCGGGTTTAAATTCACCCTCGGAGTCTCTACACATTTGCCCCCATTTAAAATGAGGCAGCCCAGCCTGTAGGAATCCCTTTCCACGTCCAGCGTGGTCCAGGGTTCCGGTTCAGGGTTCGAGTTCTGGAGAAGGGCCGCACACAAATGAATGGAGACTTGAAGAAATTCAATTTGGCGAAATGGGGGGCCAGGCGGTAGTCCACCTCTAGTGGGAGAACTGACGACTGCTCTGGCTCTGCCATCCCTTTTATTGAGGTTTTGGGGAAAAACATCTTTAGGCAAAATAACAGAAACTTACATGTAGCCCTTAGGCAGGAAATAACAGAAACTTACATGGGACAAACAAAGGTGGAGGCTGCTTCAGCTAACAATGTAAACAACTAAAGGGTGAGTGGTTAGAGCAATTAAGGTTGTTGACCAGCCTTCCTGGCTTCCTGTCAACATCTCTCTTTTAGTGAAACTGATTTGTTTCCGGCACCAGCCAGCGTGGCTCAGTGGTTGAGCATCGACCTATGAACCAGGAAGTCTCGGGTTCGATTTCCCGTCAGGGCACATGCCCGGGTTGTGGGCTTCATCCCCAGTGTGGGGCGTGCAGGAGGCAGCTGATCAATGATTCTCATCATGGATGTTTCTCTCTCTCTCTCCCTCTCCGTTCCTCTCTGAAATCAATGAAAATATTTAACAATAAATAAATAAAATAAAAGTTTGAGGCAGCCCTGGCTGGTTTGGCTCAGCGGACAGAGCGTCAGCCCAAGGACTGAAGGGTCCCGGGTTCGATTTCAGTCAAGGGCACCTGCCTCGGTTGCAGGTTCCCCGGCCTTGGTCAGAGCTCGTGCAGGAGGCAACCAGCTGATGTGTCTCTCTCATCTCGGTGTCTCTCTCTGTCTCTCCCTCTCCCTTCCACTCTAAAAAAAAATCAATGGAAAAATATCCTTGGGTGGGTATTCACAACAACAACAACAACAAATGTTGAGGTAAGAATTGTTGTGTGTTGCCGAAGCCGGTTTGGCTCAGTGGATAGAGCGTCGGCCTGCGGACTCAAAGGTCCTGGGTTCGATTCCAGTCAAGGGCATGTGCCTTGGTTGCGGGCGCGTCCCCAGTGGGGGGTGTGCAAGAGGCAGCTGATCGATGTTTCTAACTCTCTATCCCTCTCTCTTCCTCTCTGTAAAAAAATCAATAAAATATATATTAAAAAAAAAAAAGAATTGTTGTGTGTTTATTTGAACCAAATTGACAATTGCCAGGAAGCAGAATCTCAGCGGACTGAGCAGATGCTCCGGAGAACGGCAGTTTGCAGCTGTGTCACATCAGAATCCGGGGGGGGGGGGGCAGGAGGGTTCCTGAGATCCCTGGTGGAGATAGGGGAGGTGGGAGAAAGACAGGGGAGGGGACCTCTGGGATGAGACACAAAGTAAAACGGGGTGGACACGTTTTCCGTCGGCAGGGACAGGACGGCGAACGTCCCACCGTGGAGGTGGAATCCAGGGAAGGAGATGGCCCGAGGCGTCTGTGGCCCCTGCTCTGGGGGAGGGTGTGTGGAGGAAGAGATGCTGGGACATTCCTAAGGCTGTTATCTTAGAGGCCACAGTCCAGGGGAGGGACACACTGACCTTTGTCCGGAGATGCCGGCCGAGGACATGACCACCCGCCGCAACCCACTTGTAGTCAGGAAGTTTAGTTCCAGGCCATCCTGTGTGGCCGCTGTGGGTCTCTGCGTTTGTAAGGCTGCCACTGAGCTGGCCAGGGTTAATTTGTGGCTCCGGCCTGACCGGCGTGGCTCAGTGGATGAACGTTGCCCTGGGAACCAGGAGGTCAACAGTTCGATTCCTGGTCAGGGCACAGGCCTGGGTTGCAGGCTTGATCCCCAGTGTGGGGCGTGCAGGAAGCAGCCCATCAATGATTCTCTCTCATCACTGATGTTTCTCTCCCCCCCCCCCCCCGCCTTCTCCCTCTCCCTTCCTCTCTGACATCAATAAAAATACATTTTAAAAAAATGTGGCTCCGTTTCTCACCACAAAAAGTCCCCCTGGTCCTGGCTCTCCCCACCCTGTGCCCAGCGGTACCGTTAGGGTCATTGCGCCTCCCCCTCCCGGCCCCCACTCGGTGCTCCACTGGGAGGCGCGGTGGGGAGACCGAGGGCAGGGACTGCAGCCCCCAGGGGCTCCAGCAGCTCAGGACCAGGCACAGGTGCCACGGGGACCGGGCCCGCACCACGGGGCGCCCATAGGGTCCTCTGGGGCTGCCGCCCCTCCCCCCTCCCCGCTGCTCTGTGGGCTCTGTCCCAGCCTGTTGGCCCCACAGGTGGAACTCCCCAGAAAGGCCCCCCTCCCCCTCCAGCTCCCTCTGACCCTGAGCCAGGCTGCTGACCCCAAAGGGGCGCCCTCGCCGGCCTCTCTGTGGAATGGGTGGCCCAGGCACGCCCTCCCTTGCCCAGATCCTGGGCCCGGGTGCGAGAGCTCTTCTTTTGACCTGCCCGCTATTTTGATGTTTTTCCTTTGACTCACACGGGCCTCCCTGACTCACCCACCGCCCTCTCTCTTGCTTAACCGTTACGCCCCCGGGGCCACGAGGCTCTGGTCTTCGTAGCCAAGCCTCGGGCCGTTGACAGAGGCAGCGTTTACGACATCCAGCCTCCTCCAGCCTCCGTTGTGCTTCAGCTCCAGAAGGACCCACGAACTGCCTCCCGGGAAACCAGGACACGCGATGCCCCGGCGACGTGGGCCCAGACGCCCGCTCTAGCCCTCGCAGGCCATCCCCGTGCCCGAGCATGAGCACCGGCGACCCTGGGCGTGGCACCGCCATCTCCCCAGTAAGCCCTCACTTCTTGGCTGCAAAGCCCTGGGTGTGTCCTGCTGGGCTGTGCTGTGCGCAGCTAACGCGCTCCCGGCGAGCCGGGGCCTCTGTCCGCCGACGTAGCTCTTCAGGTCAGTCCAGTCCCCGGAACAGGCGTCTGTTCCCCCTGAGCCTGTGCGTGGCGATGAAATGACTGTCCAGCGTCCTAACCCCCGCCCCCCCCATCATCCTCAGGAAAGTGCTGTGGGGGGTCGTTACAGGGAAGGACACTGCGGGCCTGACAGAGCCAGGACAGGCTGCCCAGACCCCAAACCCGGCGAAAGCCGCCGCGGCCCAGCCCTGCTCCCCAAAGAAATCACTCCACAGCCGCTTCTGAAGTCAGCTTTATGTCACGCTACAAAACCCGAGGTCACTCATACAAAAGCGGTGCTATCAAAAATAACATTAACGACACCCAACAAGTGAGTTCCCACAAACGTACAAAGGCTCTGCGCACCGTTTACACCAGCCAGTCCCTGGCCAAGTACCTGGGCGGAGGGGACAGACCCTGGAGAGCGCTGGCCCGACCTGGCGGTGCCCTCACAGGCCGAGTCACTCACACCGGAGTCTGCTGAGGGCCTGTGGGGTGGGCAGAGGCCAGGGGGCAACTGAACCCGTCTTCCTGGGGTAGGACCAGGTGCTCTCCAGGGCAGGGGATGAATGGAGGCCGTGGTGGGCAAAACCGCGGTCCCCCAAAGATGCCCACGCCCTGAGCTCTGGAACCTGTGACCATGTGAGGTTCCGCGGGAACGGGAGTGAAACCAGGTTGCCAAGCAGCCGGCCTCCGGGGAGAGCGGCCTCCGGAGAGAGCGGTGCGGCTCTCCGTCCGCAGGGGCCAAAGGTAAGCGCTGGCTCCTGGTGAGTGGAAGCGGAAGGCAGGAGCGAAGCGCTGCATGTGCAAGGCTCTGACACGGATGGGGCCCCAGCCACGCCGTCCGGGAAGGCGGCCTCTAAAAACCACAAGAGGCCGGGAACCCTCCCCTGGAGCCGCCAGCGGGGCCCAGCGCCGGGCCCCGTGCCTTCAGCCCACCAGACCCGCATCAGAAGAACTCTGACCTCCAGAACTGGAAAGTTAGTCTTGTTTTAAGCTACCAAGTTTGTGGAAATTCGTTATAGCAGCAGTAAGAAACTCATATAGGTGCAGAGGGGTCAGAGGCCAAGCTCGCCCAGCCCAGACCTCAGCCGGACTTCCAGGTGGAGGACCCAGGAAGGCACCCCTGGGCCTGGGCCTGCCTGGGGGGCAGGCTGAACCCTAGAAGACCCAGGAGGCCCCCTTCTGGGCAGGGGGTGCCTTCGGGCAATGCAAGCAGAGAGGGGTCGGGGTCTGAGCTGCAGGGGTCGGGGGGCAACCTGGAGGGGCTCTGATGCGGGCTCTGCCCCAGCCTGCAGGTGACTGCCCCGCCCCTTCCCAGGCCCAGGTAAGAGCTCATCTTTCCCTTCTTTCCTCTCAGCTGCCTTCCAGTCCAGACTTGCTGAGCGCAGCTGGTCGCAGCCCTGGGTGAAGGGGGCAGGTAGGTAAGGCTCGGCCTCCGGCCCTAGGCACTCAGCTCTGAGGCGGACGGGGAGGGCCCCCCGGATAGGAGGTGACCCAGGGTCGCTGACCCCTGGCCACTCTGCCTCCTTTAGTGCATGACGATCAACGGCCACTTCTCAGGTGCGGCCTCTGGCTCCTCAGGGCGGTGCTCCGCCCCACCAGGCTGGTAACGAACTGGGACCCGTCCGGTCCAGCTGCCCCCGGGCCTGCACCACGGCCAGGGCTGGGCAGCAGCAGCAGCAGCAGAAGGCAGGAGGCCTGGGAGGGCTGGAAGCCAAGTGGGGTGACTGGCTCGAAGTGGGGTGTGTCTGAAGCTCGCCGGGGCTCATAAGCAGGTCAGTCCACGGGAAAAGCTAACCAAGTTTTATAAGTGAAAATAAGGACTTGGACGACTCTTGGGCCCCCGTGTGGATGTCCAGGATGCTCCGGATGCTCTTGACCTCACTGCTGGACAGGTTCCCCTTGATGGCCAGGATGGCGCTCAGGTGGCCTTTGCTGGCAAGAGAAGTCCCGTCAGTCCAGCAGGTCACCAACGCCCCTGCTCACACCCTTCCCGCTCTCCAGCCTCCCGGCCTGAGCCACAGCGCCCTGAGCAGCTCCCGCCGCTCTCCTCCCACTGAGCTCCGGCAGCATGGCCGCCTGGCCCCCGAGGGCACGCCTGCTCCTGCCACCTCAGGCCTTTAACCGGCTGTCCCTCCTGGAGTCTCTTCCACACGCTCTGGAGGCGACCAGTTCCTCTCACCTTTAAGCCTCAGCTAAAATGTCACCTCCCCCAAGAGGCTTCCCCACCCTAAAGTCAGCACCTCCTGCCGGTTACGTCATCTTTACAACTTGCACGTGTGTTCCTTTGCCTGATTATTTCATTACTGTGAGCCCTCAGTGGACTGTAAGCCACATGAGGGAGAGCTGAGGCCTGCTCCGTCTTGCACTTCATTGCATCCTGGTACCTAGAACAGAGCCTGGCACCTAAGACCACTGGTAATTGTGGGTGGGGTGGTGGGTGGATGGATGGATGGATGGGTGGATGGGTGGATGGGTGGAAGGATGGAAGGATGAATGAGTGAGTGGGTGGATGGCTGAGGGGTGGATGGGTGGGTAAGTGAATGGAGAGATGCAGAGTTGGGTGGATGATGGATGGATGCACGAATGGATAGGTGGTGGATATGTAGATGAATGGATGGCTAGATGGCTAGATGTGGATGGTGGGTGAGTAGATAGCGGGATAGCTACATGGGTGGTTAGATGAGTAGATGGGGAGATGCTGCTTGTATGGGTGGGTGAATAAATGGGTGCATGTGTAGGTAAGCGGGGGGCTAGGTGGATGAGTGCAGTGGCTCAGCCAGGGGCTACACTAGGCTGAGCTGTCAATCCAACTCAGGGCCCATTCAAACTTTCTCTTCCATGTCGGAGGACTCAGCCCAAAACCCCATTTCCTTGGCTCACAAGATCCTCAGGCAACCTCCGCTCTGGAACAGGGGCGCAGGGCCCAGGGCCCAGGTCCAAGCCCCCGAGGATCCCTCGGCTGAGTGGTGGACCCCAGCTTCAGCACTGACCTGCTACGGCCTCTAGCAAGTCCCTGGTCTCTCTGGCCTCAGTTTCCCCTCCAAGGGGCAGGATCATAAAAGGCTGAGAGTGTGGACTGTGGAGCCATCTGAGCTCCACCACTGACTCCCTGTGTCACCTCGGACACGTGCCTTTCGCTCTCCAGGCTCATGGGTAAATCAGGGAGCAAAGCATCAGTCTGGCTCTAGCCCATTTGGCTCAGTGGATAGAGCGTCCGCCTGCGGACTGAAGGGTCCCGGGTTTGATACCGGTCAAGGGCATGTGCCCAGATTGTGGGCTTGGGCTTGATCCCTAGTAGGGGGCGTGCAGGAGGCAGCCGCTCAGTGATTCCCTCCCATCAATGATGTTTCTGTCACTCTCTCCCTCTCCCTTCCTCTCTGAAGTCAATACCAATATAGGTTTAACAAAGAAAAAAAGAAAAGCATCAGCCTGGTAGGGCTGAGGATCAAAGGAATGAGCCGCTGTAAGACCTCGCCCGGGAGCTGGCCCAGTCCCGGCCCTCAGCAAGGTCAGCAGCCAGGACCGCGCTGCGTGGCCAGTACTGGAGCGCCCACCCCAAAGGGGCTGACTGCAGCCAGGCCAGGCTCTGACCGCAGGGGACGGCAGGGCCACACTGACGGCCCAGGCCCTGGGCTGCCCTGTCTCACCTGAAGTCAGGGTACCAGGTGGCGTAAGTGGCCACCTCGATCTTGATGGCACTGGGGTCTTGCAGGCGAATGATCTCGGCGAGCGTCGGGAGGGCGTGTTGCAGCCAGGTGGCCGGGGAGCCCTGCGAGCACAGGCCTGGTTGGAGGGAGCTGCCCCGCTCCAGAAGTGCCCCCCCCCACCGGGCCCAGAGAGGGTCAGGCCAGAACATTGAGCTCGGAGAGGCCCAGAGGCAAGGGCAGCCCATGGGTGTGTGTGGGGGGGGAGTGGGGGGGTGGGGGGGAGTGGGAGGGGAGTGGGGGGGTGGGGGGGTGGGGGGGCGGTCGGGGCTTACGTTCTGAGTGCAGAAGTGCTGGATGAGGTTGGCGTTGTCCAGGACCTGCCCGGCCAGTTGCTGCTGCTGCTCCGCGGTCTTGAGGACCAGGCGCCGCTTGCTGAGCCGCACGATGTACTCCTTCACCAGGTGCAGGTGGACCAGCTCCATGAGCTCCTGCGCGGCCAGGGCAGAGCAGGGCTGGGAGCCGGCTCCCCGCGGAGCTCACACCCTCCCCATGGGAGCTGGAAGCCCCGGGGCCGGGAGTTCAGGGAGGACAGATGCCAGGGCAAAGGAGTGCATACATGTGTGTGCGTGTGCAGCGGGTGGGTGTGTGCACAGGCCTGTTAGCTGCGTGCCCAGGCTGCACGGCTGCCAGGACCAGCCCCCAGCCCCGCGCCTCACCTCCCGGAAACACTCGTGCAGTTCCGAGAACTCGGGCAGCCTGGCCTCCACGGTGGAGGCGACTTCCTCCAGGGTCTGCGCGGAGGCCGCCCAGCGGGTCTGCGTGAGCCTCTTGAACAGCGGCTGCGCCGGGAGAAAGGCAGGATGTCTGGCCCGCCCTGCAGGGGCAGGCTGCCAGCCGCCCACACGCAATCACGCACACTGACACTCAGGGTGGCCCCGGGGCCAGGGGACCCAAGAGCTGCCAGGGACCAGGGCAGGACTCAGGTCACAGACAGGAAGTGGAGGGGGGGTCTGTGTACCCTTCCCCAAGGACACCCAGCTGTGGCTCCTGCAGCGCAGTCTGCCTGCTGAGGCCTTTTCCACCCCCACCCCCCCTCCACCCCGACCCTAAATAAATAAATTCCTGCATAAACAAGGCCTCGCGCCTGACTGGTGCCAAGTCATCCCGGGTCACGGTGTGGCCCTCACTCACCGCCAGCTGGCCACCCACGGCCTCCCACTCTGGTCGCTGGGTACAGGGCGGGCAGGCTTGGCACCCCTCCTGCTTTTCTCCGGGACCCGAGCCCTCTGCTACAGTACTAAGGGCTTTCTGTGGGCTTCTTGGCAGACCGCAGACGCCAGAGGCTCTGAGCATCACAGCTGGAGTTCGGCATGGGGACAGGCGGGGGTAGGAGGCGGGGGGGAGGGAGTGTGTGCAAACTTGGGGACTAGGGGGGGGGCACGCTGAAGCTTTTCTGTGTCCTCCCAGCCCTGGGAGGCCCCTCTGAGGCCAAGACCCCGTGGAGGCCTCGACCTCGCCTGGGCACACCAGCCTCTCCACACCCAGCCCCACACCGTACCCTCCACACAGCAGCCTGGCTCCTGCCATTCCTCTCACCCCCACGTCCTGCGCATGAGCCTCAGCGGGCCCAGGGCGGGGCGTAGCCTACCTTCAGGTCCCAGAACAGGCCCTGGAGCAGGGTGTCAAAGCCGTGGCTCTTGAGTTCATTCAGGGGGCTCAGGGGGTCCTGCGGCGCCTGCCACTTCTCCATGGATATCCTGGAAGGACACGGGGCAGGGAGGTCACACCGGCCCTGCTGGCCCACGGCCCAGACCAGAGAGCCAATTAGCCCGAGGCCAATCTTCCTAAACACCTCCTCGCTCTAGAACCCTCAATGGCTCCCCATTCCCTTGGGAGCAAGTCCAAGTCACCCCGTTATAACCCCCAGGCAGGCCCAGCCTGCTCAATCCCCGCACACCCCCACGCCACATCCTCTTCCTAACTTAGGGCATGTGGCTCAGCCTCTGCACACCCGTGTGCTCAGATGCTTAATGGGCAGAATCACTGCCCGTTGTTCCGAGGACAAAATCACCAGCGAACCCTTTGCCCGAGGCGTGGCCCCACAGAGCGGTTTCCGCTGGGCAGGCCTCTCATTTCCCACAGCCCTTCCTCATTTACTCCACGGCTGTGCTTAAGCTGCTTGTGGCCTCTCCCCGCCCCCGCCCCTCCCCACATCTACCTCATCCCCCACCCTCCGCACTCTCCTCTACCTCCCAGCAGCCCCTTCTCTCCAGCGGGCAGGCTGGTGCTCTGCTCCCACCCCCCATCCTGGCCTCGCAGCCGCACCGCCCTCACCCTCTCACCGGAAGGACAGGCAATTGTTGATGTTGGCCATGACATTGGCCCTGTAATTTCTCAGCTGTTTGCACCTCTCCAGAAAGTCATCAAAGGCCCGCTGGTAGCTGGTGAGACAGGAAGGGGCATTTGCAGGACCAGCACAAACACTGGGACAGGAGCAGCGCCCTGGGTCACAGCGCACTTTCCCAGGGCGGCCCCTCAGCTTAGGGCGGCGGCTGGCCCCAGGCACCCCGCGGCTGACTTCGCCCTCGGGGCCCATGGAGCCAGGTCCTGCCCAGCTCCTGAGCAGGGGGCCGCCAAGCTCTGGGAGACTGGAGGGGGCCATGGGTAAATGGAGGGGTCCTCAGAAGTGGGGAGGGAGGCAGCCAAGAGTTTGGGGGGTGGAGACTAGAGCTGTCACTGAAGGGGAGCCCAGGGTCTCCGTCCCTCGTGAGGCATCCCCCTTGCAGCTGGAGGGTGCTCTGCTGGGAGCTGTGCCCAACAGAGTGGGGGCCTCAGGGCCCAGTGCAGGGGGAGAGGGCTCCTGCCCATAAGGACAGAGACCCTAGGGCCGGAGGGGCACTAATCTAGCCTGGACGCCCAGCCGGGCCCGGGGAGGAGGCTGCAGGGCCCTATGTGCACGCCTCACACACACCCACCTCCTCAGAAACGCAGCCAGCTCCGCCAGCAGCATGTGCTTGATCTGCTTGCCCAGGTCCAGCGTGATGCTCTCGGCCTTGACCTGGCCCTGGGAGATGATCTGCAGGGACGGGGTAAGCTGAGCAGGGGCCCAACTGGACCAGGGCTGGGGGGGGGGGGGGACATGCTGGGAATGGGGGCGGGCTCAGAGGTGGCACGTGTGTGCACACAGGGATGGGCAGGGCGGGCTGCCGTACACAGGGCGGACTGTGCTACCTGAATGATGTCGATGGCCAGCTCGCTGTGACAGTGGCCGTTCAGCCTCTGGGGGGCCACATCCTGGGCCCAGCGCTGTGACTCCAGGTCCAGGGCTCGGGTCATCAGCTCCTTCACGCTGGCCTGGGTGCAGGGGCGAGTCAGGTCAAGGTAGCCAGGAACCCATCAGCCCTGCCCACGGGGGAGCCCTGTCAGGTTCCCCGATGTCCTGTCTGTCCCAGAGCCTCCCTCCGCTTCCTTCCTGCCCCTCCCTGGCGCCGTCATTGGACTCACCACCTCGTTGTACAGGAACGTGGCCTCCAGCAGCCGGATCTGCTTGGGGGGCAGGAGGCTCCCCAGGTTGACCCCCTGCAGCTCACCTGCCAGCTTGGAGCTGTTGATGATGTCGCTGTGGGCAGAGGGGGCTGGCGTGAGGAAGACAGCCCCGCCCGGCTCCATCCTGAGGTGAGAGCCCACCTCCCTACCTGCGTCTCGGCTGCCCTGAGCTCCACTGTGTGACCCCTCTGACCCCCGCCCCTGCCTCTCCATCTCCGATGATGGATCCTCTCTCTGTTCAGGTAAAAAACCTTGGTGTCATCGTGCCTTTTACCCTCCCATCCACTCAGGCTCCAAAACATCCCCCCACCCAGCCCTGCCCCCATCAGCCTCCAGCCCCCAGCCCAGCCACCCCATCTCTCCCTGGCTCACTGCCGGAGCCTCCTCCCAGGCTCCCGCTTCCGCCCGTGTCCACCCAGCAGGCAGAACCTGCTCACCTCCTCTTGCAAATCAAACCCCATCTCCCCTCTCACACACACAGGAAACCCCGCTCCCTCTGGCAGCCAACCCCTCCCCCTCCGATGCTTCCCACCCTGCCCCTCCCCTAACCTCCCTGCACCCCAGCCCTGTGCCCCCTCCCTCCCGGCCGCCCCTGCTGCCCACAGAGGCTGGGCCGGCCAAGCAGGAAGGGCTGCTCACAGGGCTCTGGAGGCGGCTCGCCTCACCCTCCTGGCGCCTCTGCGGGGTCCGGGCCCCCAGGGACGGCCCAGCCCTGGCACTTCCTCAGGGGCTGCGTCTGCGGAGGCTCAGGAGCGGCCCTCTCTGCCCCTTCGCAGCCTGGACACCATGTCCCTTTGCTCCCTGCACTCCTGCCACACAGGCCCCCACAAGCCTCCCGAGCCCCCCTCAGGGCTCCCGGCCCAGCCAGCGCCGTTTCCTGCTGTGGCGGCCCCCGGGGGCCCAGGCCAAAGGCCCCGTCACCGGGACAGGAAGGCTGCCTGCCTGGCAGAGGTGTGTGTGCCCGGCGTTTCCTGGTGAGTCAGGCCCGGTCCCTGCCCTGGGCCACCTCCCTGTGCCCTGCTGCCTCCTCGCCCACCACCCCACTGGGCCCTTCCTCCGGACCCGCTGACGCACCAGCACCAACTGGGCCCACCGGCCACCCAGGTGGTTCCCCGAGGCCTCAATGCTGCTCAGACCCTGCTCCTCCAGGCTCCCGCGGGCTTTCCACTTGGGGCTGGGGCAGCCCTCATGGCACCCCTGCCTTCATGCTGGGCACGTCCACACTCGCTCTCTCCCCACCCAGCTGGTGCTGAGACCCCCGGAGTCTGGGTAAATCGGAACGCCGAGGCTGGACCCACGGCTACCAGGTACCCTCCGCCTCACCGCCAGCCTCCCGAGAAGCTCCAGGCCCCTTGGCCAGAGCTCAGCTCAGCTGTGGGCTCACAGGGGTCGTCCAATGGGCCACGTGGCCCAGCCCACCCCTGCTCTCCGTGCCTCCTGGGGGCCCCCATAAGCTGTCCATAAATCTAAACATGGACAAGCTCAGCCCAGCTCCCCGAATGCCTCCCGGCTCAGCTCAGGCCCAGGCAGGTGACTCCCTTTGCAGAGAGCACCACTCTCCCTCTGCCTTCTTCCCGGCCCCGCCCCTCCCCCGGTGGGACTGGGAGCGCTCCCTGCTCAGGGACCTTGGCTCCTGCTCCAGGCAGAGCCCATGGGCACCTCCTCAGGCCCACTTCCCGGACTGACCAGGCCCGGCTAGGGCCCTGCCTTGGGCTCCCACAGTCCCTGGCCCCCTCGGCGTCTGCCCCACCCCTTGCCCAGTTCATGAATGAATGAAGTTCTTGGCCGGCGTGGCTCAGTGGTTGAGCGTTGACCTATGAACCAGGAGGTCACAGTTCTTTTCCTGGTCAGGGCACAGGCCCGGGATGTGGGCTCCATCCCCAGTGTGGGGTGTGCAGAAGGCAGCTAATCAGACTCTCTCATCATTGATGTTTCTCTCTCTCCCTTCCTCTCTGAAATCAATAAAAATGTATTTTTTAAAATAAGTGAAGTCCCTGCCTTTCTCTGCACCTCAGTTGCCCCAACTGCCCCTGTTTCCCCAACTGAGGCCCTGGAATGAAGGGTTCCTGGGGCAAAGCAGAGCCCAGCAGGCCTAGGCTTCATCGCGACCCCGCCCACGGGGACCCCGCCCCGCGGACCAGGGCCCCGCCCACAGGGACGCCTCCCCCAGTACCTTTCCCCCTACCACGGGGACGCCTCCCCGCGGACCTTCCCCCCCCCACGGGGACACCTCCCCGCGGACCTTCCCCCCCCACGGAGACACCTCCCCGCGGACCTGCGCCCCCCCCCCGCCCCCCGGACGCCCGCCCGCCGCGCAGGCCGCACTCACTTGGGGTAGAGGTTCTGCACCCAGAGCAGCAGCAGGTAGGTGTCGCGCTGGCACAGCTCGAACTGCGCCATGGCCGCGATCTGGGCCGCGAACTGCGCGTGGTAGCTCTCGGCGTAGGTGGCCACGACGCCGAACTCGGCGGGGAAGAGCGGCTTCAGCCGCTGCACCACGGCCTCCAGGTCCTCCTTCATGGTGCGGCCCATGCCCAGGAACGTGCGCTCGGCCTCCGAGAGGCCCTCGGCGGCGGCGGCCGGCCGGCCCAGCCGCTCCTCGGCCGCCTGCGCCACCGCGCGCTGCCACAGCTGCAGCCAGTGCCGCGGGCGCGTGGCCGCCAGCGCCGAGGCCCCGGGCCCCGCGGCCGCCACGCGGCGGTCCTCGCGCTCCTGCTCGGCCAGCACGGCCAGCGCCTGGCGCAGCCGCTCGGGTTCGGCCTCCAGCGGCCGGCGCAGCGGCCCCAGCACCTGGTCGCGCAGCAGCACGTACAGCGCCTCCACTTTGCTCTGGCGCCGCACCAGCTCCTCCGCGCTCGCGCCGCCCGCCGCCGCCGCCGCCTGCAGGTCCCGCTCCAGCTGCATCAGCGGCCCCGCCGCCTCCAGCCGCCCGCGCTCCAGGTCCGCCTTGAGCTCCTCCACTGCGACGGGGACACGCGTTAGAGCACCGGCCCCGGGCCGGGGGGGGGGGGGGGGGGCGGGGCCAGCTCACCCCCGTGGCGCCCACGGGAGAGCCCCAAAGGCGAAGTGATGCGGCGTCCCAGACAGGACTGCAGCCTGCTTCGCCTCCTCCCAGCCCCCCAAATTAGGCAGGGGTGCAGGGGGGAGCCACGCCCATCATTCTGCCCTCCCTCCTGGACGAGTGAGCCAGGCCCTGCCAGCTCTGACCCGGGACCCTAACACCGGGGGGCCCCCGCCTACCTGTGGGCAGCCGGCCCCCCGGCCCGGGCTTGGCTTCAGGCTTGCCCGCGGGCTCCGCGGAGCCGGACTGGCTCTTCTTCTTCCCTTTGGAGAAGATGCCGAACATGTTGGCCAGGCCTTTGGGCTTCTTCTTCTTCTTCGAAGCCTCCTCCTCACCCCTCTCCTGGGCCACCTGGGCCTCCGGGAGTGGCACCAGGTCCTCCGAGGAGGCCTCGGACATGGAGGCCTCGGACTCCGCCTCGGACGCAGTGCGAAACTTCAGGGGGCTCCCCGGGAAGTCAAGGGCCCCTGGCCCCCGCTGCGGGCCTGGCAGGCCTTGGAAGGTCATCGTCTTCAGCATCGCTCCGGCTCAGGCCTGGGCGGCGAGGGGAGGGCAGGACAGGGTCAGCGGCCACAGCACCGGGCGTGTGGCAGCCTAAGTGTGCTCGTCAGCCGTCCCCGGTGTGGCCACCCGGGCTCTGGCCTTCTCCTGGCCCACCTGGGCACCAACTCAGCTCCCTCCCTCCCTTCAGCACCCCCCGCTCCCCCCCCCCCCCGCAGCCCCCCACCCCAGCACCGCCAGGCAAAACCTCCCTTCGCTGGCAAAACTTCCTTGACAGCCCACCCTCCGGGCAGGGGCTGCAGAGCATGCGCCCTGGATCCCACGGGGCCTGGGGAGGGACAGCGTGGCTCCGGTCCCATTGCGCGGAGCGCGGACCGAGGTCCGGAGGGGCCCGTGGCAGCGAAGGCTGGCTGAGGCAGAGGCCCACCCGGGCACACCCTCCATCTTGCCCAGCTCTTCTCCGGTCTTGTCTGGCTGTGGGGTCCCAGAGGGACACTGTGAGCAAGCAGAGCCGCCCCCTAGCCCGGCTGTGGGGCTCAGTCTGCAGAAGCCACAGCACGCCCCCCACGCCAGGGCTAGGGCCTCGGAGAGCCTTTCCCACGTGGTGAGATCGGGGCTGCCTGCGGCTGCACAGCAACTCCAACTGGGGACCCCGACTCCTGGCCTCTGCTTCTCCCTGCTCCCACACGGGTGACGTCATCACAGCAGCTTTCACTTCCTGTGCCTTCCCGGGTGGGTGCCCACCCATCTCTTCCTCACTCCCACTGCGGGGGGAAGGAGGGGGGGTCCTCATCTCACGGAGAGGACTCAGGGAGGCTTAAACGCCCCAGTCAGCAGCGTGAACTCGGAGCTCACCCCCTGCCTCCGGGTCCCCCACCACCTTGCAAGCTGCACCCAGAGAGGCAGGGCCCCTGTGCCCAGCAGCGCTTGGCCACTGTCAGAGCGAGGCCAGGGTCATGGAGGGGAGCATGGCTGACCCCAGGGAGTGAGCGGGGCAGAGCTGGGAAGAGGGAGCAGACGGGGCCAGGCCTTCCTGGGAACTGGGGTGACCCATAACCATAGTGCCTTCTCTCCCACCCAAGAGTAAATATACCCAGTCATGACGCACGCAACGCGATGACTGAGACCGCCCCTGCCGCAGCCCCGCCACGCGGATGGGCTGGCCCCCCAGCCAGGAGCAACCGAAGTGTGGGTGATGGGGAGGCGCTGCGGGAGGCTCAGCTTGACCTTCTGGAGCCCCCCTGCCTCCCCATCACCCACACACCTGTCCCCCGCTGCTCACCCCAACCCTGAGCTTGGCCAGAGCCACTCGGGGCCAGGACGCCTGGCTTGTTCCCTCTCCCACGGGCCTCTCCAGGTGCGCTGGGCAGGGTCCTCCAGCGCTTCCCCTGCCACTTGGCCTGGCAGTCCCATGGCAGAACCCAGGAGGGGTGCTCTAGGGAGCCCCCAGACCAAGGTCCCCATTTCTGCCTTCCCACCCACTGCCCCAGCATCCCCTCCCAATCCATCCATTTCATGCCACTCACCCCTAGCAGCTGGTCTGGCCGGCTGGCTGGGGTGCTCAGGGCCACCCCGGGGACCTGCCCCACCTCTGCCCTCTTCCTGGGGCGAGGGAGAGGCCATCCTGACCAGCAGGGCCCCCAGCCCCACCTCCCAGGTCCCCACACAAGCTGGGCTCCGTCTGACCTCCAGACCCTGCTCTGCCGGGTCCCCACGTGCTGCCCGCCTCTTCCCCTGGGCACAGACTCCTTCCCGGGGCCCTGCCGCCCGTGGCCATCCAGGCCCCCCAAAACTGCAGACCCACACAGCCCAGCGCCCGCCCCACGCGGGGCCCAGGACGGGTGTGGGGGTCTGTCAGGCCGCAGGGGCGGCGGAGAGGTCATTCCGTTAAGCGCAGCCCTTGCTGGGCAGTGACGATGAAAGGGGGGCTCGGTCATATTGTGTGGCATCCCCCCTCCCCCCTTCTCCTCAGGCATACACCCCTCTCCCTCCCCCTTCCCTGGGGTCCGGGCTGGGGTCACACGCCTCCCCTGCCGCTGCTCCGGGGTGTCATCCCCCAGGTGAGGACGCAGGCGCCGCAGGTGGAGTGACGGCCGGTCACACAGCCCCCCTCCCCTCCGGCCAAACAGGGGAGCCCCGCGCCCTTCCCCGCAGCCCCCTCCCTGCCTTCCCCAGGGGCACCCCGCGCTGGGAGCGCAGCGCCCGGGGCAGGGGCCTCAGTTTCCCCGGGAGCGGGCTGCGGGGTGCCCCCTCGGAGGACCGGAGCGGTGGGGACGGACGCCGGCGCGGAGAGGGGAGTCACTTACTGAGCCGCCGCCGCCTCTGTCCTCGCCGAGCCCCGCGCGGCCAGAAAAAGGCTCCGACTCCGCCCCGCCCGCCCCGCCCGCCCCTCCCGCCCCACAACCGCGGCGGAGGCGGGGGCGGGGGCGGGGGCGACGGGGCTGCCCGGCCCCCGAACACGGGAGCGCGCCCCCCGCCGGCCGGGCCTGTCCAGCAGGGAAGTGGGGGCGGGTCACTGCCTCCCACCCGCGGGCCGGGGGGCCCGGGCCGGGGGGCGCGGCCGCCGCAACCTCGCCCCGGTATTTGGGGCGCGGGGACCCTTACCCACGGCCGGCGGGGGTCGGGCCCGGCTCCCACCCATTGTGCAACGGCTGCTCCTGATTGGCTGGCTGGAGGCCCCTCCCCCTCCCTCTCCCCCGGCCCCTCGCCCCCCAGCTCAGGGCCACGTCTCCGCGTCACAGAACCCGCCCCACCCCAAGCTCTGGGAGCCCCTCCCCACACTCGGGGTGCCGGACAGTCCCACCCTGACGCTCTGGGCCACGAGCGCATCCCACTCCGGTGGCACTGTGGCCTCACAGGGGCGCGGAGGGCGTCCTGGAGGAGGCGTCCTGGGGGGGGGGGCTGCAGCGGTCGCTGCGGACGGAGCCCCGGGGCGGGGTGCGGCCTGCCTCGTGGTCAGGTCCCCGGAAAGGGGGAGGTGCCCGAGGGCACGCAGGCCGAACGGCGGAGCGGAATCCACACCCGGACCCGCAGAACCCCCGCTGAAGGGCTTTCCCTTCTGGGACCCGGGCCGGGCCGGGCCGGGCCGGGCTCCTGGGGCCCAAAGCCAGGACCCAGGCGGCGTGGGCTGCAGCGTCCCTCAGCCCGGCTCTGTCCTCCCCGTGCGGCCTCGAGCAGCTCACCCCCCTCTCTGGGCCTCAGTTTCCCCTCTCAGCCCGGCTGCCTAGGTCTGTTGTGGGGTGGGGAGAGGGTGCTGGCGGAGAGCACCCCCTCGCTCTGGCGCAGGCCAGGAGTCCCGCCCTCTGGAAAGGACAGACAGGCAGTCAGTCATTCAGGAATTTCCCGGCGGAGCCCCGCTTCCCTTTTGCTGCCCCTGCCCCGCCCCCTCTTGTTTGCTCCCTGACCCCTCCACCTCCGAGGGCCTGGGAGGGTGGCGGGGCGGCGGGGCATGGGAGTTGGGGGTGCCCCTGGGAACGGAGAACTTCCTCTTCCTCTTGGGTGGGAGTGCCAGGCTTGGGCTTGGACCTCGACCCTGTCCCTGGGGGGCTTGGGAGGAGGGGAGGGGCTTCAGGAGCGACAGTAAGGTGGACCCCACCCTTTCTCTCCCTGACGCCCGCATTTTTCAGAGAAGCCAACCGAGGGGGGTGCTGGGAGGTCATCCCCTCTGCTCCACAGACGAATGGGGAGACGAAAGGCCAGGCCCCCAAGGCCATCCAGCCTGCCAGAGACCCTGGGGATGAACCCCGGCCCGCGGCCTGGTTGTGCAAACCTGCTTTCCGGTCCACCTGCCGCCTCGCCCACAGATTGGGACACGGGTGAAACGCCCGCCGCGAGGGCGGAGGGAGGTCCCGGTGGGCAGGGGCAGGAATGACACTCCACAGGCCGCAGCCTCGTCCCGGCCGCCCGGGCCACCTGCCCCCTTCTCCCCGCTTCACCTGAGCAGCGCCAGGGCCAGCGGGTGGGGGTGGGGGTTCGGGGGTGGGGGGTTGAGCGGCGGGGGGGGGGGGGAAGCTGCCTTGCCCTTGTGTGTTGCACCAGTCACTTCCCGAGGGCAAAGGGCGTGTACCTGAAGCCCCAGCGCGAGGGAAATCCTCTCGAATGGGCCGCACTGAGGCCGTGGATGACAGCTGGGGGAGGGGGGCTGACAGGACAGGAGCTATTCTTACTCCGTGAAATATGAGGAAACTGTCCTCCAGAGGCCAGACGGTCCAGGGAGAGCCAGCGTCCAGGGAGAGCCAGCCGGGCCAGCCAAGAATCCACCTCAGCAGGAGGGAGCACCGATGCGGTGGGAGTGCTGCTGGCCAGCTGCTGGCCCTTCCCTCCCAGTCCTGTCCCGTCCCCTCCCCTCGGGGCTCCGGCTGCGAGGAGGGTGGCGGCAGGAGCCGTGGGTGGTCTGATTCTCACCTGCGACCAGGGCCCTGCCTCCCTCCCCTCTGCTCAGCAGTGACAGCTGACTTTTTCCTTAGACCTGTGGTCACAGATGCTTAACAAAAAGGACCCTTTGATCCTGGACGGGTGCAGCTGGGCGGGCATCAAGCACCTTCGCCCTGTGGTGCAGCCATCGCCGGGCCGTCTGAGAACTTTGTTCACCGTGAGAAACTCATCAAACACTAGCCCCTCCCCCTCCGCCAGCCCCTGGCGACCACCATTCCACTCTGTACACGTGACGATTCTAAGTACCCCACGGAAGTGGGATCATACAGTGTCCGTCCGTGGGGCACCGGCTTATTTCTCTTAGCGTGATGTCCCCAAGGTTCATCCCTGTCGTGGCGTGTCGGCTTCCCTTCCTTTGTCGACTGAGTGCCCACTGTTCATTCCTGCGCACGGTGGGCACGGGGCTGCCGCCCCCTCTTGGCTGCGTGAACACGGCCCTGCGCGTGGGGAGCGCAGATCCTGCTGTCCGCTCTCCGGGGCAGACAGCCGCTTCCCTGGACCTCACAGGCCCCAGGCTGTTCGGAGGGCTGTGCCGTGTTCCCTGCTTCCGTCCGGCCAGCTTCTGAGATGCGTGCTCGCTCACTATCTACCCCTTCCACAGGGGGACACTGACCACACTCCTTCCGACAGGTCCTGTCCTGCTGGGCGCCCCACTAAACATGGCTCCCCCCAGCGTTGATCAAGGTGGAAATGCAGTTTTATGTACTTAAGTCACACGGAGGGGCTGCCAGGCCAGACCGCGTAGATGCGGAAATGAGGTTTTACTGCCTTCCACTTTGTTTACACCTTTGGGGGGAAAAAAGTCCCAGTATTTCATAATCTTGTTCATTCACTGAGTCTTCCCCCGCTCCCTCTGGGGCCCAGCCACATGGGGGGGCGGGTAGTGAGTGCCGGCTGTGCTGGGACTGTGGGGGGGGGGGCAGGGGGACCTTGCTGGGGAGAAGCTCCTGGAAAGAGGGGCCTGGAAGGCAGAGGGGCACATTCAGAGCGGAGGCTGAGGGTCTCAGGAATGAAGGGCTGTGGGTCGTGGGGCCGGCTGCACCCGGAGGACTAGCAGTGGCCTTGGGCACTGGGGGGTGCTGACAGTGGGGTGGGCTCCCCGGACCAGGAGGCCAGGGCACCGGGCTGTCGCCCAGCCTCCCCGAGGCCCGGCCCACTTCCCTCTGTGAGATGACTTGCATTTCCACGGCTGGCCCGTCATTCCTGCTTCTCCCTCTACTTCTCAGGCCGCCGCCTGACCGGGGGACCCTGTCTGGGGCCTCTTGTTCCCTGGGGTTGCCCCCTCACTAACTGCACTGGGCAGGGCCCTTGTGCCCCATGATGACAGAGGAGGAAACTGAGTCTGGGAAGAGCGAAGGAGCTCGCAGATAGATGGAGGCCTTGAGGCTGGGCCTGTGGCCAGTGGGAGAAGTCACTGGCCTGGGGTCACTTGCAGCTGCACAGTCCTGGGCCGGAGTCAGCTGACCTCCCCAGGGCCACGGGACAGCTGGCCAGGAGCCACCCTCCCGGGCACCCTCTCCCTCGGGGGCGCTTGCCCCACGTGAAGCAGCCCCTCCCCTCCCTCCCAGGAGGAAGCCAGGCCCCGCACTTCCTTTTTTGTCTGGCAGTTGGGGAAACTGAGGCCTGAGGAGACATGGCTTCTGCAGGGTCCATGGGGCAAGAGGACCCCAATACTTGGCCTTCCACGGAGTGCAGCGCAGAAGGGCTTCCTGGAGGAACCGCCCCTCCAGGGAGTCAGGGACTTCTCCACGCCAGCCCCAAACTCTCCCCTACAAAGGCCTGGGCTTATGCAATGGCTTTTGGTGGTGATGCAGAATGGCCAAGTTAGGCTGCTGTCCCGCCAGGCCTGGGCTGCCCGCGGAGCCTTCCCCTAGCCCGCATGATTTCCAGTAAGTCATGTTGCTCTCCACTGGACTCCACCCGATGGCAGAGGCAGGAACTCTCCTGGGAATCCCAGGGCTCTGCCGGCTGGGCCAGGGCCCAGAGGCCAGGAGGCTGCCCTAAGGACAGTCCCAGCACAGCCGGCACTCACTCTCTCCCCCCCCTCCCCTCCCCGTCCCCCATGTGGCTGGGCCAGGGCCCAGAGGCCAGGAGGCTGCCCTAAGGACAGTCCCAGCACAGCCGGCACTCACTCTCTCCCCCACCTCCCCTCCCCGTCCCCCATGTGGCCGGGCCAGGGCCCAGAGGCCAGGAGGCTGCCCTAAGGACAGTCCCAGCACAGCCGGCACTCACCCCCCCCACACCCCCGCCGTCCCCCATGTGGCCGGGCTCCAGAGGGAGCGGGGGAAGACTCAGTGAATGAACAAGATTATGAAATACTGGGACTTTTTCCCCCCAAAGACGTAAAGGGCCTAAAGCCTCCGTGCTGGGCTCCCCTCCTCATCGACACTCGAGAGCTCGGGGTGTCTGGACTTTGGAGAAGGAAGGCGTCACTCACACCGGTGTTTTTATTTTATTATTTTTTAATAGATTTTTATTGATTTCAGAGAGGAAGGGAGAGGGAGAGATAGAAACATCAACGATGAGAGAGAATCATTGATCGTCTGCCTCCTGCACACCCCTCCCCCACACCCCCACTCCCCCATTGGGGATGGAGCCCACAACCCGGGCGCGTACCCTGACCGGGAATTGAGCAGTGACCTCCTCATTCAGAGGTCAATGCTCAACCCCTGAGCGGCACCAGCCGGGCTACATAGGTGTGTTTAGACATGTGGCTTCACCCCCGGGGCCTCCGTCTTCCCTCCTGGAAGTGGGCTGGCACGTGCTCTGGGTTTGCCAGCGAAGGCTGCAGTGCCCGTGCATACAGCCAGCAGCACCTGCTCCGCTCCGGACACTGCTGCCAGCCAGGCCCTCATGAGCCACATTTGCATTTTTGCACGAATGCTCCCCATTTTACCCCAGGAGACAGAGCCCAGAGAGGTGGAGTCACTTGCCCAGAGTTACACAGCTGGGAAGGTGCCGAGCTGGGATCCCAGGCCAGGGGCGTCGGAACCCAGAAGCTGACTCCTAACTCTGCACGGAGGGAGAGAAGGATGGAGGGAGCCGGGCACACGGTGGCTGACAGCCCCACGGCTCAGGGCATTCCTCTTCCCTAAGATCCAGAGATCCCCTTATTTGGGGACTTATTCTTACCCCGCTGGAGGACTGCCCCGCCCCCAACCGCCACAGCAAAGGCAGGCTCTTGGCCATCCAGGTTTCCCTCGTCAACCACACAGGCGCCCCCAGGGAAGGACACAGAGGGAGGAACTGGAGACTTTTTACCTTATATCCTCCTTATACCTCTTTAATCTTGAACTAAGTGAATGGACCACTATCCAAAACATACCAAAGTCACAGATGAAAACACGGAACACGTTTTACTAGCCGCTAATAGGTGTGTGGTGTACACAGCCTTGGCAGGGGGACGGCCCCAGGAGAGCAGTGGCCAGGTGTGGGCCTGACATGTCCACGTGTCTGCCCCCCTCCAAGCATGTCACTGCAGTAGAGGTTCCGGGGAGGCTGGGCTGTGACCTGGTGGCACCCACCCTTGGAGCTCCACCTCCCAGCACATCCCCCCTGAGGCCCAGGAAGGCACCCTGCACTCTGTGTTGCCATGGTGCCCAGGACAGAGCCACTGCCCAGCACTCTCACGGACTGGAGGGGGAAGGGCAGTGAGCAGGAGGAGGCCGGGTCCCTGTCCCTCCCCTGAGGCCTGAGCACAAACAGACACTGACCACCATGGGGCCCCGGCTGGTCTGTAGGGTTCCTAAAGGGACTTTGTGGTGGCAAAGGAAGGAAGTGAGATTGGGGAAGCAGGTTGCTCTGGGAACCAAGCACCCTCCTCTCCCCTCCTGTGCTGCAGTCTTTCGCAGCAAGGGTTCAGGAATCTGGAGAAGGGCCGTGCATAAATGGGTACACTAGACAGGAGATATAAACTTAGAAGGCATGGGGAACCAGGCGGAAACCCTTCTCTAGTGGAACGGGCTCGCCGAATCTCCGGGCCCACGGCTTTTTATTTACACACTAGGGGCCTGATGCACGAAATTCATGCAAGAGTAGGCCTTCCTTCCCCTGGCTGCTGGCAAATACCTGAGATCCAGTTTTTTCTTGCAGCCCCAGAAGGTCATCCAGAAGGTCTAATTAGCATATTATGCTTTTATTATAGATTTTGTCCTTTAGCAAAGCAAACATACATTTCAAAGGTAAGGTTTGGTAAACAGTAAAAGATTATCAGGTTAGGGGAACCCCTGAGCCATTCAGCCAACATTGTCTCCACAGAACAATTGGTGCATAGCTTTTAGCCCTTGCTAAAAGCCCCAAGGTTGCCAAAACCGGTTTGGCTCAGTGGATAGAGTGTTGGCCTGTGGACTCAGTGGTCCCAGGTTCGATTCCGGTCAAGGGCATGTACCTTGGTTTTGGGTGCGTCCCCAGTAGGGGGTGTGCAGGAGGCAGCTGGTTGATGTTTCTAACTTTCTATCCCTCTCCCTTCCTCTCTGTAAAAAATCAATAAAATATATTTAAAAAAAAAAAAAAAAAAAGCCCCAAGGTCCATCAGCCTTCTAAAGGACTTTTTGCATAATTATGACCTGCTGGTCTTATGACCTCCAGCACTCCTGGGCAGTGGTGAGGGGCCCTTCAAGGGGGGCTGTCCCCGTGTACAGGGATCCCGTGAGGTGCAGGGCCAGGCAGGAAGGGGCCTGCAGCCGTGGGGCAGGGTTCAGGCCTAGCTCTGCACTTTCCAGCCACGAGACTGTAGGCCAGGCCCTTCACCTCTCTGTGCCTCAGTTTTTCCAGCTGTGAAACGGGGCGCTGTCTGTGACTCCCAGGCTGGGGAGGGTGACGTAAATGTCAGCCATAAAGCCAGGCCCCTGGCCCCGCTGTGACTGCATGTTCCCAGGGGCCTGGACTGGCCATGGTCTGCAAGAAAAAGCGGGGAAGACCCTGGGTGCAAGGCTGGGGGGGGACTCTGAGTGGCAGCAAACCCGAGGTGAGTGGGGCAGCGCGTGGGGAGGCCCCAGGAGGACTGAGCAGCCTCCTCAAGGTGCAGGGGGGCACTGAGGCGGACACCACGCGGTCTCCCTGAGCTTCCAGGTTCGGAGACAGGAAGTCAGAGTTTCCTGGCAGGAACTCCATGCCCGGCAGGCCTGGTGCGTGTTCCTGTGAGCCCGGCCGCGGCTGGGGGCTGGAGTCAGCTTCCCAAGGCCGAGTCGGGATGAGCCGCTCCCAACGAGGGTGCAGTCGGGGAGGCTGGGGGCCACGGGGCTGGCTGAGGTGGGGACACCCTGGGTGCTTCCGGCCCAGGGCTCTGGCCATTGGTCATTCTGGCCCAGGGGTGGGTGGGGGCTATGCCCAGGACCCTGCCACCCTCCCTGTTACCAGGTCCCAGGAGGCCCTGCAGAGAGCCCAGAGAACTTGGCTCCTGTGGTCCAGGCCAAGCGTGGGCTAGGGCCTGGCTCCAGAGCTGCTTCCGGGCTTGCTGGCCAAGTTGTCTGGCTAATAAGGAAGTGTGTGTGTGTGAATGTGCATGTGTGTGTGCATGTGCGTGCATGAATGTGTGTGTGTGTGTGTGCGTGTGTCCCTGGAATGTGCTGGCCCTGGTCCACATGGAGGACGGAGGGACTGTGCCCAGTGTCTGTGGTCCTCCGGGGGCAGGACAGTCCCGGCTGCGGCCCATCCAGCGGGTTCCTGGTCCTGCCTCTGCCTGGCACCCGCCTCCCTGGCGGTGCCCTCTCCTCCCTCTGCTGGCCTCCCCCCTGTGCCCACGTTCCCGGGCTCCTCCCTGGACAGGGTTGTCCTGCTGTCCAACCCTGAGCTGAGGAACCTGGAGTCGGGGCCTGCCCCGTGAAGTTTGGGGGCTCCAGCCCAGGCCCCTCTGGAGGGCATGAGGCAGTGCGGAGGGCAGCCTCCAGCCCAAGCGCAGTCCTGGGGTGAGCCCAGCCTGGGCTCGCACCCTCTGTGGGGCCCCTCCCCGTGGCTGAGGATCCAGGCCTCCTGTGCAGGCACCTGGTGTGAGGCAGGGCCACCCCCACTCTGCTGGCCGACCCCCCCCCCCACACACACACACACACACAGGACTGCTGGTCAGTGGCAGTTCTGGAATATTCCCTGCCCCACCCCCAACCTGGAACCTGAGAACTCCAACCTCTCCTCTTCCTCATTCCACCCCACCTACCCCACCCACCCCACCTGATTCCCACCAGGGAGGTCTGGGCCCTCCCTCTCCCCCCCACCCCACCTCTAGCCCCTGAGCACCCATGGAGGGGGCGGCCCCTGGTACCTGCTCCCACCCCCTGGGGCCCCACCCGGACTCAGCCCTGGCTGTGCTGCAGCCCCGGGGAGGGAGCAGGTCAGCCTGCCTGGGCTCTGCTCAGTGCCGGTCTGCAGTGCGGGAGGTGGGCCCGGAGGGTCTGGAGACGCACTGGCCCCTGGTGCCGGCCCTGCGGCCTTTCAGGACCCTCGGCCTGTGCTTGGGAGACAACTTCCTCGCGCTCCCGAGGGGCCTGGCTCCAGAGGGGTAAGCTGAGGCCCGGCAGGGAAGTCCTGCCCCCTGCAGTTACCTGCTCCCTCACGAAGTCATGGTCAGGGCCAGGCTGAGAGCCAGTGGGGCTTTCTGTGCGGCGGGGGGTGGGGGGGAAGGAGGGGAGGCCTCTACTGCTGCCTGTCTCCTGTCAACCCCTCACCTCCATGCCCAGGTTCCTGCCAAGCTGAGGTTGCCAATGCAAATGGGGTTCCCAGCAGCCTCGCCCAAAGGCTGGAGTCAAATTTCGGTGCCGCTTTTGGCTTTTGGTGCGAGGATGGGGTGAGGAGGGTGCAGGTGCCCAATGGAGGGATCTCCTTTCAGCGCCCCCTCCGAGGTCAGGCCTGTGGCGTCAGCCCCCCCTCCCCCCGCAGGGTCTCACTTGTCTGGCAGGAGCCCCACAGCCTGAAGTCCCTCGTGTCTAACCCAATCCCTTACGCTGCACAACAAACCTTGGTGGTTCCTTGTCTCCCCCCCCCCCCCCGCTGAGGGGGGCTCCCAGCACCTGAGGCAGCGAACCCCGAATTCCAGGGCGGGAGCCTGTTTTGCTCGGCAGCCACAGGTGTGGGCCTTCCCAGCTCTGGGCCTGCCTCCGTCCCTGCATCCACGAAATGGGGCCACAGAGCCTTCCCTGGCACACGGGCCCAGACCTGCTCCCAGCCACCTCGGCTTGCCTTTCTTAGGGGAGCACCATTGTAATTCGTGTTTATTTTTTTTAAATATATCTTATTGATTTTTTAACAGAGAGGAAGGGAGAGGGATAGAGAGTTAGAAACATCGATGGAAGAGAAACATCGATCAGCTGCCTCCTGCACACCCCCCACCGGGGCTGTGCCCGCAACCAAGGTACATGCCCTTGACCGGAATCGAACCTGGGACCCTTCAGTCCGCAGGCCGACGCTCTATCCACTGAGCCACACCGGTTAGGGCTCGTGTTTATTTTTCAAAACTCTGTGTTTCGTGCTCAGACGGGTGGTGCCGGACAGCAGGGACGGGAGCCCCTGCCCCACACTCCCCCGCAAATGCCTGAAATGCCTCTCTCACTGCTGTCCCTCTGGCCCAGCGGCCACGCGTGGCTGAGGATGGAAGTTTCATGACTCAGGGCTTAGACGGGGCAGGGCTAGGAGTGCCTCCCTGGCCTGGGGGACAGTGGCTGAGCCTCCACCTCCCGCAGCGCCCCCTGAGGTCAGCTCTGCTCGCCGGAGCACTAGATGCAGGTGATGAGCACGTCCACGGAGGCGGGCACCGAGATCTCCGCAAAGAGCACGTGGCCCCCCGCGGTGCCGGCGTGGCCCGCGCTCAGCAGGTCCTGGGCGCGCTGCAGGAGGCGGTGGTTCCGCCGGCGGCCCAGGCGGCGCAGCGCCAGGATGGCCAGCACGTGCTCCCGCCTGCAGAGACACGGGCCCTGGTTGGAGACCCAGCACCTCCAGGGTCACCCCAGGCCCCGGGTGAGGGGAACCCCTGCTGGGGCTGGTCTGAGAGAGGCGGGGGCGGGGCGGGGGGCGGGGCAGCGCTCCTGGAGGAGCTGGCTGGCCGTGGAGGGTCCGGCAGGTGGAGAGAAGGGGCCGCCAGCTGGGGTTCAGGAAACGCTGGGGTGGGGAGGAGCGAGGGAGGAGGGATGCGTGTGCAGAGGGCGGCGGGCCAGGAGCATCACGGGCCTGGGGAAGGAGGGCCGCCCTGAGAGCACTGTGCCGGGAGCCCAGCCAGGCAGCCGGTGGAGGCGGGGGGTGGAGGAGGCCTTGTTAGTCACCCCTTCCCGGCCAGGGCACCCCGCCTCCAGGAGCCTGGGAGGGCAGGGCCACTGAGGGTAGGGGAACCCCACGGGGCCAGGAGGGGAGCCCCAGAGCGCTGAGGGTGGCCACTCTGAGTCAGTCAGAGAGACAGAGCCAACTGGGGCAGGAACGCTCCCCGCTTGGGGCTCCGGGAAGGACCCTGCACCCTACCATCCCATCTCCAAGGCCCTGAGCTGGGATTTCCATGGTTTGATGACTCACCCCTCCCCCCCCCCCCCAAGCAAAGCCTCTTTCCTCCTGGCAGGGCTTCCAGAGAGGGGCTTGTTCCCCAAAACTCCCCCGCGGGGGTGGGGAGGACCTGTCTCCACCATCAGACACTGAAGAGGGCCCGGACCCCGCTCAGATTCCAGGAGTACCCCATCCCACCACAGGACTGAGCGAAAGCCACAGAGAGCAGATTATGAGGTAGGGAACCCCCTTTTCCAGGCGCCCCCCTCCCATGAGCTCGCATCACCCGCGGGCTCCTCACCTGCCCACCTAAGCCTCAGGGATGGGGCCCTTGGGAAGGCACCAAGGCCCCGCCCCAGGGCCCGCAGCGCTGTGGGAACCCCGGGCAGCCGCGGGGTACAGACCTGATGTCGGGGTAGCTGCCGATGAGCGCCTCCAGGTGCCGCTGGATGTCGTCTTTGTAGGTCTCACCCAGGATGTCAGCCACGCACGGGATCGCCAGGTCCAGCCACGTGGCCTCCGAGCCCTGCGGAGGCAGGGAGTCGAGCCTGTGGGGCTGGCCACCTCCCGGGGACCCCCTTTGCGGCCCTGCCTGCAGCACCCCCATCGTGCACCGCTGGCCTTCCCCGCAGCCCGCACCGCGACCCCTTCACAGCAGCCATCACCTGCCCCTGACAGGTACAGCTCAGGTCTTCCCGCCTCTGCTCGGAGGGTAAACTGAGGCCCAGCCGGGAGTGCTGCCTGGAGTCAGACCCGCAGCCAGGCCAGGGTGGACGTGTCGGGAGGAGGCCCTCCGCTCCCCAGGCGGGAGGTGGGTGGAGGGAAGGCCTCCCACAGCCCCGCCCATCAGATGCAGTGGCCACCCTCGCTCTGGGAGCCCCACACAATGTATGTAAATATATGCAAATGTATGCACCGCCCCGGCCCCGCCCCTCTCGCAGAGGCCCAGCTGTGAGTAAAGAGCCCGCGGCCCCAGAACCCCGCCGAGGGGAGGGGAGGGGAGGGGAGGGGAGGGGAGGGGAGGGAAGAGGAGGCGAGGCCGGCGGGCAGCCGCTCACCAGGCCCCGGAAGGTGTCGCCGATGGCCTGGCCGTCCTGGCCCATCTTCTGGGAGCCGGTCAGGCGCTCGGCGCCCCGGAGCCGCTCGCGTGGCCTCAGCGCCTGCGCCAGGTACTCGCGGACCACGTAGCGGTGCGCCTCCTGCAGAGTCTCCTGGGCGGGGCGGGGCGGGTCAGGGGTCAGGGTCAGAGTCCAGGCTTTGGGCAGGAACCCACCAGGGCCACGCTCCTCCCAAGTACCTGCGCGCGAGGTGGCGCCACGCGCTCCAGGTGGCCAGCAAAGGCCACCACCTTGTCCATGAGGGGCCGCAGCGCGTCCTGCGTCAGCCAGGCCTTGGTGCACAGGAGCCTGAAGAGCGGCTGGGCGAGGACGAGGGGCGTCTTCCAACTGTGCCCCCCAGCCACTAGCGCCTCCCCTGGGAGCCATGCGGGGCTCCTGACAGCCAGGCAGGCGAGGCCAGTCTGTCAACAGGAAGAAACCCTGGGGGTCTCTCTGACCCCCTTCTCCACACAGTGCTGGGCTTTCCCAGGAACCGTGGGCTCCAGGGGCTCGGGTTTGGGGTTGAGCCTGCAGCCAGGTCTTGCTGGGTAAGGGGCCTGGTTTCTTTCTTTTTTATTTTATTTTATTTTTATTTTTTTAAGTGATAAAGTTTTTAAATATATATATTTCTTGATTTCAGAGAGGAAGGGAGAGATAGAAACATCAATGAGAGAGAATCATTGATTGGCTGCCTCCTGCACACCCCCTACTGGGGATGGAGCCTGCAACCCAGGCATGTGCCCTTGACCAGAATCGAACCCAGGACCCTTCAGCCTGCAGGCCAGCACTCTATCCACTGAGCTAAACCGGCTAGGGCTCTTCTTTAAAAAAAATATTTTATTGATTTCAGAGAGGAAGGGAAAGGGAGAGAGAGGCAGAAACATCAATGAGAGAGAATCACTGATCGGCTGCCTGCTCCAGGCCCCACACTGGGGATGGAGCCTGTAACCTGGGCATGTGCCCTGACCGGGAATCGAACCATGACCTGGTTCCTAGGTCGATGCTCAACCACTGAGCCACACTGGCCGGGCAGGCCTGGTTCCTTGACCTACAGTCTCCAGGAAGTGGAGACTGACCATCCCTGCCCAGCTGGGTCCTCGCCTGGGTCACCTGCCCCACACGGCCCCTGAAACCGCCCCTGGAGTAAATGAATGCTGTGACTTGGGCCCCAGGCCCCAGGGTGCAGGGGGCACTCCCTGGGTGTGGAACGTAGGCAGAGGGGCCCGCGCCACTCACCTGCACGTCGTGCTGCAAACCCTGGAGCAGCCGCTTCTGGAAGACGCCGGTGGCAGCCACGAGGGGCTGCTCCAGCTCCGTGAAGGCTCCCGGGAACCTGGCCAGAAGGCTGGTCCTGGGGAGGGGCCAGGACAGGTTACTAAGTAGCCAGGGTGGAGGACAAGGCCTGGCATCAGTCATGCGGGCTAGGTGCCATGCAACTTCATCCCTTAGACTATAATGCAAAGGGCCTAGGGCCACGCAAGGTAGTAACCCTGGGAGCAGAGCCAAGTGAGGGCACGGCACCAAAGCCCCCGGAGCCAGTCATGGAAGCGCAGTGCATGGGGGGCCTGGGGGGCATGGGGGGGGCCCATTGCACACAGAGCGCCCCTGCGGCAGCTCTAGGCCAACCCGGGATAGTGCAGCCCAGCCCAGCCTGGCACAGGGGCCCTCCTTGGAGCCTCAGGACCGCCCCCATGAAGGTGCCAATGTCCCATTTCCGTGTGGAGGCAATTGAGGGCTAGGCTATGCCCAGTGCCCAGTGCAGGGACACAAAGGGCGGGCTAAAATGCCATCAGGGCTGGGCCAGAGGCTACCTGCCCAGGGGTAGAGAAGGGTCCCTGGGGCTGAACGGACAAGCCGGACCCAGATCAGAGACAAGAGAGTGGTTTCTCACTGTGGTCTTGCTTTGGATTCCCGAGTCCGGCTGCAGCACGTACTGGCTGCAGACAATGGGCAAGTGGCATTTCTTTTCTAAGCCTCCCCTTTCCATCAGTACACAGGGACGCCGCCCTTGGGGTGAAATGCACCAGGCGGGTAAAGCACTGGCACGGTGCCTGGCACATCCCCAGTGTTCCTGAAGCCGCTGTGCACGGACCCTCGAAGGCACTGAGTCCCAGGGAGCCGTGGTCTGACCCCCACGGGAGAGGTCAGGAAAGGAGGCGCAGAAAGCAGAAGTGACTTATCTCAAGGCACACAGCCAGCAAGTGGCCGAGCTGGGATCTGAACCCAGGACGGCTCAGTCTGTGTCCACAGTTGCCGGCTGCCCTGCAGCAGCGGTGCCTCCACAACGGAGGACACAGCGCCTTGGCCTGGGGTTGAAGGCACAGAATGGGGGCAGCACTGCCTGCCCAGAGGGAGGGCCTCTGGCTTCGGGGGGGGGGCAGAGGGACCCAGGCCCCACTCCCAGCATAGCCTCGCTTCCCAGAAAGGGGAGTGTCCTAAGGAGAAAGAAGGCTGCTGGGAAGCAGGGAGGAGAGAAATGGAGCCACATTGGCAGGATGTGGGCCGGGTTGGCAACAGACAGAGACCGCCGGCTGGAATGTCTCAGCCTCTGCTCAGCCTTGGAACTCTCTGCATCTCTTCCGGGAACTGGGCTCCGCGGTGCCCAGGGGGCAGGTGAGGGACATTTCTGGAGGCCTCCCAGGAATTCCCCCTTAGGCCGGGGTTCAAATTTGTCTCCTTTGCATGCGCCTTCCGTGTCCCGATTTCCAGAGCTCGCGCGCCCCCTGCTGACCGTGCTGGGCACCGCGCCGAGGAGGAGCGGGAGACCCACCTGAGCTCCTCGAAGGCGTTGATGTAGGCGCCCAGGTGCGGCTCGCTCACCGCCTCCGACTCCAGAAAAGTCTTTTCAAACCTGTGGGCGGGGAGCGCAGAGGCCTTGGGGCGCCTTCCTGGCCGCGCTAGGACCCGGGTCCTCCTTCCCTTCAGGACCACCCTCCCCTCCAGTCCCCATCCAAACTTCGGGCCTGGGGATGAGGCTGCCCCCCCACACACACACGTGTCCGGATCTCCCACTCTGAGCAAACAGGCTGGGCTCTACCCGGGGAGACACCACCCACCCGCCCTGGCCGAGGATGGCGCGCACCTGGGCAGGAAGTGGCCAAGCGCCCGCGCGCAGATCCGCAAGGTGGTGGCCTCCAGCTCCGCCGAGATGGCCCCCGCCGCCTTCACGTGCTCTGCCACCAGCTGGGAGCGAGGCCATGCGTGAGCCCGCCTCTGAGCCCTGGACCCCGAGGCCCCAGTCCCCCAGCTAGTGGCTCCAGCCCGCCCTGCTGTCTCACATCTCGGCTCCAGCTTCCAGCCGCCTCAGCGTGGGGGCCAACTGGGAGCTGTGGCCTGGCGTTCCCTGCCTGGCCATGCGACCAGGGCCCCCATCCTCCCACGTGGGCCTTCAAGCTCCCGTCTGAGTGGGGGAGGGGGTACTGGATTTTATAGCTTTTGGTGTCCTTACTTCGAGGGGACACCCAAACACCGCCTGGGGCCAAACACAAGTCCCCGCCTCAGCCCCCCCCCCCCCCGGGCCGCACCATGTGGACGTCGATGGACAGCGACGAGTGGTACCGGCCTTGCAGCACCTCTGGAGCCACGGCGGCTGCCCAGCGGCTCTGCTCCAACTGCAAGATGCTCTCGAAGCAGCTGGCGATCTTGGTCTTGGGGGGGAAGGGGGTGGGGAGGGCGGGGAAAGGGCGCGGTGAGACCCTGCCGGGAGGAGATCGGGTGTCCCCTACTTCAGGAGTCGCACCGCGCGTCCTTGGGGACAAGGGCCACCTCGCCAGGGCTCAGGCCGCGGGGAGCCCTGCATGGCCATTCTGGGCAGCCGGGGCGCTCAGCGTAGGCCCGCCCCCTGCCGTCTAGCCACGCCCCGCCTCACCTCTAGGAAGCTGGTGTAATCGCTCTCCAGTTGGGCCCACACTTCTGGGGCCAGGAGCGGGGGCAGTGGCTCCGTGGACAGAGTCAGGTCCGGAGCGCCCAGGAAATCAGGACTGGAAGGCAGGACGGGGGTGATGAGGCAGCGGCTGCCCCCCACGCCCCACTGGCTGGGCTCAAAGGGTAACACTATCACCACCATCCCCGCAGAGCCCCAAACCTGGGTCTCCAATCACACCCCGCCTCACCCCCAAGCTTCTCCCTGCCGGGTTTCCTGGCTCCGGCCCAGTCAGCTGTGTGCGCACAGAATGCATAGGAACGGATTCCACGTGGACCTTGGCCAGGCCGCCTCCGAAGTGACCTCTACCCTCATGGTCGGAGTCCACCCCAAACTGAGCTCTAAGCGGCCCAGTGCCACGCAGCTCAGGCACCTGTCGCTCTCCAGCCCACCCCAGGGAAGCCCAGAGAGGGGCGCGTGTCTCTCTGAGAACACATGACCGCGCCCAGGACCCAGGACCCTCCCCCCACGCGCTCTCCCGCCTGTGGCTGCGGGCGCTCAGCCAGAGGTGATCCACCCATCACCCTGCAGAGCCCCCTCAGAGCCGGGGTGGGCCGTCCTGTGCCCTGCTCCTCGGGGGCATCGGAGGAGAGCCTGAGGGTAACACCCAAACCACGCCGAGCAGTGTGAGCCCGCGTTGCGTCCTGCCTGGAGGGTGCCCTTTTCTGAGTCACCTAGAGGCACCCTGAGGACTAGCATAGGCCCTCTAGCTGGGTTCCCTGCCCAGGTAGGATCGTCCCCCTGACGCTCTCCAGTTTGGGGAGCCGGCGCCTGGGTGGCCCCTGGTGAAAACACTGGTAGGGCACACCGGGGCCTAGAACCGGAGGCAAGGATCCGAGAGCCTCCGGGACTCTCCCGCCATCACCAGGCCGCGCCCAGGAAGGAAGGGCAGGAGGAGGGGGCCGCCCCTGTGCCCGCCGGGGGCCCTCACCTGCCATAGACATTGGCGGCCCAGTCCAGCAGGATGTAGAGCTGCTCGCAGCCGCGGGCGTCCCGCGCGAGCTCCTGGAGGCGCTGGGCCACGGCGCCGTGGTAGGCGCGCAGGTAGGTCTCCCAGGCCGGGAAGCCGGCGGCCGCGTACGCGGGCTGCACCTCCAGCCGCACTTTCTGCAGGTCGCGGCGAACCAGGCCGCCCAGCTCGGCCAGCAGGCGCGCCAGGCCCGATGCCCCCTCCGCGGCGCCCGCCCGCTGCACGCGCTCCTGCGCGCTCCGCCGCACCGCGTCCTCCCAGTGCTGGCGCCAGCGGCGCGGCGTGCGCAGGAAGTCGCCGTCGGCGGGGGAGCCCGGGTGGGCCTCCTCCTCGGCGCGCACGACGCGGGCCAGCTCGGCCAGCGCGTCCGCGGCCACGCCGTCGGGGCCCAGCGTTCCGCGCACGATGGCGCGGATCTCCGCGGCCAGCCCGTCGTAGTGCAGGCACACGTCCATGGCCCGCCGCGCGAAGCCCGTGGGGTCCTGCTCGAAGGTGTGCGACGCTTTCTCGGCCACCAGTCGCGTCTCCAGGCGCTGCAGCTGTTCGAAGGCCGCCAGCAGCTGCCACTCGGTGATGAGATCCGCCACGGATTTGCCTTTTCGCCCGGAGGCAGGAGAGGGGCAGTGAGGGCACGGCCTGCAGCCCCCAGTCTGACCCCGGGGCGGCGCTGCCTGGCCCCAGAGCTCGGCTGAAGGCCGCTCCAGGAGCAACATCCCCAACTGCCGGGACCCCCAGAATCACGTTTGAAGAGGCAGAACCCCAGGCCCAAGCCTGGCTGCAGACAGCATGTGGATCAGCCCCTGCACCCCCCCCCCCGCCCCTGCTCCCGCCACCCCAGCGCTGCTGAGCCCCATCTGGGCCTCAAGTGCAGCCCCTCCTGCAGGTCCAGGGGTCAGACTGCAATGCCCAGGCTGCTGCCCCCGCTCTGGGAGCCTCTACCTCCCCCTGTCCCCCCTTCAGGGCACAGCACCTGTGTGTCCTCTCCTGGGCCCCTCCAGGCCGCCGTGGCTCCCAGCAAGCTCTGTGACCCCGTGACCTAAGAGGGCGGGGCCTTGCCCATCACTCTGGTTGGGCCAGGAGCCAGGGAGGCTGGAAGAGGCCAGGGCTCTGGAGCCGCAAATCTGCATTCAAACCCCATTTCTCCCCGTCCCAGCTGTGAGCCGTGAGAGTCACTTCATCTCTCTGAGCCGCCCTCTCCTGCGCCATTGGAAATGCCAGAGGAATTTAAAATGCAACTGTGCGGGGGTGGGGGGCGGGGTGCTGGGGAGAGCCCGCCAGGCCCAGGCTCCGCTGTCTGCCCTCTGGCCTCAGTTTCCTCTCAGGCTTAGTGCTGTGGGTGCAGCCCTCACCTGCCTCGGGTTCCGGCTCCTGCGGCTCCTCCCTGGGGGAAGCCTGCCGGCAGACACCATCAGTGGCCCTGGAGGGCTCCTCGGGGCCGTGGCCCGGGCCTGGCACAGCAGGGGCCTGGCCCTGGCCCACAGCTGGCCTGTCGTCCTGGTAGCGCCGCAGGGACCGGAGCAGGAAGCGGGAGCTGCGGCGGAGCAGGCCTGGGTCCTCCTCCGAGGCGCGGCCCGCGGCCCGCTGGCTCACCCGGGAGAAGGCCCGCCGGAAGGTGCCCAGCCCTGGCACCAAGGCCTCCCGCTGGGCGCTGGGCGCTTCCCCGCTGCTTGCCCGCCGAGTGCCCTGCGCTGGGGGCGGGGGCGGTGGCTCCCCGGGCTCCTTGGGGCTGTGCAGCTCCAGCGCAGCGGCCACTGTCCGAGGTGTGGTCAGCATCGCAGCAGCAGGAGAGCTGGGGACGAAGAGGAGGCGCAGGAGGCCTGAGGGTGCCCAGCCATGGGGGGCAGGACAGAGCCTGTGAGCGCCCTGCGGGGCCTGGTGGGGGCCCAGCCGCGGGGTCAGGGAAGCTTCCCCCAGGAGGTGAGCCCCGGGCTGTCAAAATGGCGTGTCACCAGCAGCTCTCAGGCCAGTGCTGTGTGCCAGGCTGCAGCCAGCGCGGGGAGGTAGCCACTTCCTCCAGGAAGCCCCCCTGACGCCCCCTCCAGGGCTCTCCCCCAGGTGCCCGTCCGCACCGCTCTGCCAGGCCAGACCCTCCAGCAGACTTGGCGAGGGGAAATGGGCATGCGGCTCCTGGGGCCCAGCCCGAGCCACGGTCCCCTGGGCTGGACCCAGCGACCACATCCAGGACTTCCTGGACCGCAGGTCCTCAGGCCTGAAATGCCAACCACCACCACAGCGTTCACCGCCCCCCCAGGCCCAGCTCACCCCACTCGGCCTGCCAGGCCTAACTGCTTCTGCTCAAGGGGCACTCAGACTCTCTCGGGAGCCCCCTTCCCAGGGGAATCGGAACCAGAGGGAGGAGGGGGTCAGCTTGAGGGCACTGGAGGAGGCAGCTTATCGGGGACTCGCAGGCCAGGCCGGGGTGTGGTGGGAGGGGCCCTGGTCTATATTTAACTAGGAGCTGGGGGTGCCCCAGGCAGTTTCTCACCCATTACATCTGCCCCCATAGCAGGGGAGGAGGGGGTCCCTAGGCTCTGGGGGTGCAGATCAGAGGCTGGCCCTGCCCACCCAGAGCTTGGGTTGCCCCCACCCAGGCCCCCCAGGCTCTGGCACATTCCCTTTCAGCCAGCATGGCTGTGCGTGGCTTCCAGGCTCAGGTTAAGCTCTGGGAGGGGGAGGAGAGAGCCTTTGTGCCGGCGGGACAGGAAGGGGGTCCCAGCAGGGCTGTGTGGAGGGGCTTAGCCTCAGAGAAACGGGGGCAAAGGAAGGGCAGGACCTGCTGAAGTCACTGACCACGAGGCTGAGCCCCAGCGCATTCCCAGCTCCCCCACCCCACAAAGGCCAGCTGAGGGCCAGCACCCGGTGCTTGCACATCGGGCAGGAACTGGCCCTCACCCACCCCATCCAGGGGCCAAGAGGCCTACCTTCCTCTCGCAGAGGCTGCGGGCAGCTGGCAGGAGGCCCTGCTGAGGGAGGGGCAGGCCAGGTGGTTGAAGGCGCCTTGTCAGCCCCGCCCCGGCCACAGGTCGCGGTCCTCCCTGGGGCCAGGGCTCAGTGACCCTGCCCTGACTCAGACCCACCCACACAGGCAGGGAGCATTACCACAGGAGCCGGGGTCCCCTGCTCTCCCCACTCCCTGCGCCCCTCAGCACCCAGCAGGGGCAGGCGTGGCGGTGAGGACCGTGCCAGCTGGCAGAGGGGCCCAAGGTGCGGGCAGCTCGCAGATGCCAGGAGGGGGGTCAGACTTGAGGGTCTCCCCGGAGCCTAGAGGCAGATTCTGGGGGGCAGCTGGGGACTGGTCTCCTGGGAGGTTACTTGGGGCCCAGCCTGCTCAAATCAGAGCTGCAGCAAAGGTCCATGGGGCCCAGCCGGTCCCCCAGCCCTGTGGCCCTGCTCCTGCAGCTCCCCAAGCCATTCTTGACCTCCCTGAGGCACAAGGCGGCCGGCCACTCCTCTGCTCTAAGCCCCACAGTGGCTCCCACCGCTCGGGCCACGCCCCAGCCCACAGCGCAGCAGCTGAAGCCCAGCATCGGGGAGACCTTCAGCCTCACCTGCACCCACAGCGGCGCCTCTCAGTCCCGCCTCCCTGCCTCTGCGCCCTCTCTCGGCCTCCCCTTCTTTGGTCTCCAAATCTGACCTGGGTTCAGGACCCAGGGGTGCTGGTGCCCCGCTGCCGGCTGAGGGGCCCTGGACTGTGCTGCACCACCTGTCGGCTCAGGGGCACTTGGGACTGTCCCCTCCTACTGGCCTGAGAGCCTCTGAGCACCGGCCGCCTTCCCGTAACCCCGGAGCCAGCCTGGAGGAGGAGTGAACCCTCGGTGTCAGGTCGCCCCTGCCTGCCCCCACTGGCCTCTGTGCATCCCTAGGGCAGTGGTCGGCAAACCGCGGCTCGCGAGCCACATGCGGCTCCTTGGCCCCTTGAGTGTAGCTCTTCCACAAAATACCACGGCCTGGGCGAGTCTATTTTGAAGAAGTGGCGTTAGAAGAAGTTTAAGTTTAAAAAATTTGGCTCTCAAAAGAAATTTCAATTGTACTGTTGATATTTGGCTCTGTGGAAGAATGAGTTTGCCGACCACTGCTCTAGGGCATCTCTCTGGCTCCCTGCCCCATTGTCCTGAGTGTCCAGAGGCCCAGCTCCTGTGTCTGGGGCGCAGCTTCAAGGCCCAGAAAACCCAGGCCCAGCTGAGCCCTGGCCCCACACTCCCCAGGTTAGGCCAGCGCAGCTGCAGAGCCAGCGGGAGGGGCGGCACTGCCACCCAGAAGACAGGGGCATTGGGAGCTCCCATCGGGTGCCACCCGACGGTGACCAAGAAGTGAGGTCTGGGCTTCCTCCCTTCCCTACCCCCCGCCTCGGCGTCCACCCCTGTTCCCAGACCTGCCCTCCCACCCTCCTCGTCTTCCCTCAGTGCCCATCCCACCCCCAGCTCCCACCTGCCCTGGGCTGAGCCATCACCCCGCCCTTGAAAGCTCCACACCAGCCACTTCAAGCAGGTGACTGCTTGCACCCTGGGCCGTACCCCAGGCGGCCGTGTCTCCCTCTCACCTCCCGCCTGCCATCCCCCATCACCTGGTCACAGGTCCTACTTCCTGGGCCCTGGATCCTTTCTCCTCAGAGCAACTGGTGGAGAGAAGTGGGGGGATCCTGCCGAAACATAAACCTCCCTTGAAACCCTTCCTTGCAAGCTAAGCTAAGAGTCTTCTAAAAATAAGACAGGTGTGTTCTCACCATACGACTCCACATTTGTCTGTTAATGCTGTAAGGCAAGAAAAAGAAATAAGAGGGAGAAATATTGGGAAGCACCTGATAAAACCGTCATTATTCATAGGAGATATGATCGTCTGCTTAGAAAATAGCTTTCCCATGCCCCAGGAAAACCTGCTGTCGATAGCCACAAACACATCCTAGTAAAGCCCTCGGGGCTGCTGTCACTCAGAGAAGCAGACTCCCCTTAGCTGGCGCTCAAGCCCCTCTGGCTTCTTCCCCCACTCACCACCTCTGAGGTTCAGAAGCACTCACCTCTCCCCCAATTTGCACGGCTGTGCCCTCTGCCAACAGTGACCTCCCCCAGCTGCCAGCTCCTTCAAGGCTCAGCACAAGTGACTCCTCCTCCAAGAAGCCTTCCTGGACCAGCTGAACCGCAGAGCGTGGTCAGCACCTCCCGCTCCGAGTCTGGTCTGGCCCTGGCATACCTTCTCCCGTCACTCAGGGACAATTACAGGGTCTGGGGCATCTGCCCTCTGACCAGGACCCCCTCAGGGCCTGACCCATTGGGCAGGTGCCCAAGGAAACAGATAAGCAATCTAAGGTAGGAGCGTAAGCCCGTGGGTGTGCCCACACTTCTGTGTGTTGACCTAAGTGTGTCCCCTCGTGTGCGCCTCTGATCTAGGACGTATGTGCCTCAGGCGGTCTGCGAGTGCTCTCCCCGAGTCCGTGTCTGTCCGTGCCTGCGTGCGTGTCTTTGTGTCCCTGTCTGCCTGCCTGAGTGTGTCCACTGTGACTTAGCTGGCGCGCTGGCCTGGGCTCCGACTAGAGCAGAGGCCGTTGGCCCGGAAGGCCACTGGGAGGCCCGGAATGGTCCTCAGTCCCCGAGTCCCCGCCCACCGGCCACGGCACCCCTGTGACCCTCCTGCTCCACCTGCATGGGACATACCTGCTGAGGACGGAGACGCTGGGCCCTGACAGGAGTGGCCACCAGGAGAGGCCGCTGAGCGGGCCCTCGGAGCTGGCCAGCGGCGAGGCCTCCGCAGCGGCCAGAGCCAGTGACAACAGCTGGGACTTCCCAGCTGCAGCCAGCAACCAGCCACTGCCTTGCCCACCGGCCCCACCCCCAGCCCCACCCTCCCCCACCCCACGCTTTCACTTTCAGAAGCATTCCAGCCCCTGCCTTTCCAGCGCAATCTCCCCAACCTTTGAGTCCCGGCAGCCCGGCAGCCCGCGGCGCAGGCTGAGGCTCAGGGACCAGGGGGCGGCTCCGGAGCAGTGGACGCCGCTGGGGCCAGCTCTCACTGCCAGCTCCTCCTGGTCAGCCCCGGGCCAGCGGGGGACCCCCGCCCACTGCCCCCTCCAGGACAGAGGTGCCAGCACCCGGCCTGCCTGCCAGACCCAGACTCACCCCAGGGGCCGTGCCTGAGAGCCAGGAGAGCAGAACCGTGGGCCTGGCTGGCGGGGGCAGAGGGGAGGGGGACGCGGGGGGGGGGACACGGTGACAGCACTGGGTGCGCTGGGAGCCACGCGCCAGCACAGAGGGTGCAGGAGCTGGAAGGGGGGGGCCCTAGGGCTGAGGCGGCGGCTTCCTGGGCAGGGGTCCGCCTGGGAGCGGTGCGTGGGGCAGGCCCAGGACTCCCCAGGCTCAGGCTGAAGAGCTTCGTGGGAGGGAGGGTCACTGAGACTTCCCAGAAGAGGCGGCCCCCGCCCTGCCGCGGGGGATTCCGCCCGGAGCGGCCCCGGAAAAAACCTAGGGAAAATCCAGGCAGGACAGGTCCAGGCCTGTCCCACCTGGGCTGGAGCCACCAGGGAGGGGGACAGAGCGGGGCGCTGGGAGGACGGAGACAAGCCGGGGGCTGGTGTCCGGAGGCCCGCAAACACAGACGGTGTTTCTCCCGGCGCTGGAGGCTGGAGGGCGGGGCCCAGGTGTGCGCTGGGCTGGTGTCTCCTGAGGCCTCTGCCCTCGGCTTGAAGGCGGCCGTCTTCTTCCCGTGTCCCCGCGTGGCCTTCCTTCTGTACGAGTCTGTGTCTCCTCTTCTGATAAGGACACCGGCCATGTTGGGTTCGGACCCACCCTGCGGGCCTCATTTTAACGTAAGCATGCCTAGGCACCCACTCCGCAAATGCAGGCGCCTTCGGAGTTACGGAGACTTGGGGGCTCAGCATAAGAAATGTATCCGGTTTGGCTCAGTGGATAGAGCGTCGGCCTGCGGACTCAAGGGTCCCAGGTTCGATTCCAGTCAAGGGCATGTGCCTTGGTTGCAGGCACATCCCCAGTAGGGGGTGTGCAGGAGGCAGCTGATCGGTGTTTCTCTCTCATCGATGTTTCTAACTCTCTATCCCTCTCCCTCCCTCTCTTTAAAAAATCAATAGAATATATTTTTTAAAAAAAGAAAAGAAGTGTATGAGAGCTAAATCCAGCCCATACCCGACTGGAAGGCACCTGGGATGCTGCAGCGCCTCTGCCGCCTGCAGGTGGGCCACGTCGGGGGCTACGTTGCCAGCACCTTCCCCGGGAAGCCCTGGGTTTACCACTGGGGTTACGAGCCCCCTGAGCCCTGGGTGCCCCTCTGTGAAGTGGGGTCGTGAGAGTCCCAGCTCGAGCCCACGGGGCACCCCGCTGGCTGGGTGGGCCTTCCCCCTCGCTCCGGCTGCCTGCCCGCGGCCTCCCATGCCCTGCTCTCTAAGTCAGAGACGGACAGGTGGGAGGGGCAAGCACGATTCCAGAGACAGAGGCGACCTCCCAGGGCCGCTCTGTGGGGGGTCCTGCTGGGTGCCCTGTGGGCAGGTGACCTCTACCCATGCTGCACTGAGGCTCTGACTCACGGCCCACAGCTGGCGAGAGAGACCAGGCCGCCAGCCTAGGTTTCCCCTCGGAGGACGGGGCATCCCCTGGGGACAGGCCCTGGGGGACCCTCCGTCTGACCCTCCTGCTCCCTCGCTCACAGGGCACGTCCTGGGACCTCCACCCAACAGACAGGTCCCTGGGAAGCTGGTGGTGCCCAGGGCCTGGGGTCGCTCCTGCACTTCTCCCCAAGTCCCAGCTGCACCCCAACCTGCCCAGGCCCGGGGCCAGTTTTCAGCCAGAGGCTGTAACGCTGCTTCTCTTCCATGTCCATGTTGCTTCCCCAGCATTCCGAGTGGAATTCCCCTGGAAAAGCCGCCTGCCTCGGGCCAGGGCCGGTCGGGCAGGTCTGGCCGGTTGGGGGACGGCAGAGGAGGTCGGAGGTCGCAGTCGAGGCTGGGCTGCACCCTTGGGGGAGGCACTGCTGACCCTGAGCCCTTTACTCCTCCATGAAGTAGGGCTGCTGTGGGTCTAATGGGTTCGCCTCCGGAGGACCTGGTCCCAGGACAGGACCCTCAGCACCAGGTGCCGGTCTGACCCAGCGTTCCTGGGAGCCAGGCTCTCACCCCACGCGGAGGCCGCCGCAGATCCCACCGGCCCGCTGCCGGCTCCGGGCGGAGGCGGACTGAGAGCGGGAGGCCGGGGCTCCATCCCGGGCCCCTAACGGGCTGTGGGCCTTGCTGAGCTTCCCTCTCTCCACGGTGTTTACCGCAGATACCCGTGGCCCATCGCGGAAGCCCATTGGGCAGTGACCGGGCCGGGGCGGGGCTTCGCCGTGGGCGGGGCTTCGCCGTGGGCGGGGCGTCTTCTCGGGCACCGCCCCCGGCCTTTCCCAGCGAAGCGAGAGGCGTGGTGGGCGGGGACCCCGCTGGGTTGAAGGTGCCTGAGCTGTTCCCGGGAGCAGGTGACGGGTAGAGACGCTCTGCCCACCCCCACGGGGCTGCCTCCCTGGGTCTGCACCCCCCGTCCCAGCTCACCGGGCACGGGGAGCCCCGGAGTGGCATTGTGGGCGCCGCCTCGCTTGGGGCTCAGGCGCACCTGGGATTCCGAGCTCAGCTGTTTGTCCGCTGCGGGACCGTGGGAAAGTCACGTGCAAATGGGCCGGGACGGGTGAGGATGAAATCTCTGCGTGTGGCACCATCGCCCACCCGCCGTGCCACAGGGGGAACCTGGAAACCAGCCCCCCCACACACACACACACCCCGCCCCTGTGCCTTGCCCTATGTTCCAAGCGTCAGCAAGTCCCAGCAGCACTTCCTGGGAAATGTCTACCCCCTTTCCCGCCTCCTGGGGGACCGGACCCCAGGCGCCTGAAGGACAGCCCAACGCCTCTCCCGCTGCAGACCAGGGGAAGGGCCACGGAGCGCCCAGGGGTCCCAAGACTAAACTTAAAGCAGACCCCAGACCGCAGGCAAACTGGCCCTTCCGCCTCCCACATCTCCTGCGTGGGGGGAGGGTGGCACACCTGGGGAGTGGCCCAGCAGTGATCAGGCTGCTGCCCACCAGGCCCGCCTGCCCCCTGTCCTGGTGCAGTGGGACAGAGCCAGGAGACGATGGCGCTGGGACCCTCGTCTCCCAGGTGGGCTCCGTCTAGCTGGCGGCGTCCCAGCCTCAGGGACCCCATTACAGCCTTGGACACCTCCCCTGACCCCTCAGTTACCTTAACTGTGAACTGGGGCCGTGTAGGATTTCACGAGATCCAGCCTGGAAGAGGGCCCCCCCCTCACCCCCGTACCATTCCTGCGCCCTAGTGCCCGGGGTAAGAGGGATGAGAGCAGACGCCTGCCCTCAGGGTCCCGCCAGGGCTGCAGGCCCCCAGGAGGGGTGGCGCGGTGAGTGAGGGAGCTGGTCCTGCCGGGCCAGCCGGGGCTCCGAGCCGAAACCCTGGCCAGGGAGGCCAGCAGCAGAACCGAATTGTCCTCGGCCCCGAGGGTGCCACTCCTAGGAAGGCCTTTATTTCTGCTTCAAACCACAGAACGTGGAGGGGTGATCCCACCCCTGACCCTGGGCGGGAGAGGGAGGGGCTGTGGGCCTGGCCAGAGGGGGAGAGCAGAGCGAGGCGTGGCCCCGCGTTATTCCCGTTATTCCGGGGGCTGAGGTCCTCCCAGCAGTCAGGGAGCAGCGGCGGCGTTGGCAGGGACAGCAGAGTCTGGCCCTGGCCTTGTCCTGTCCCTGGGCTGCGGGGCCTGGGCCTCGGAGCTGGCACGCTGGCTGCCGGGGTGGCCTGGTGCGTCCCCGGGTGCTCCCGGCAGGCTCGGCGCGGGGGCTGCGAGACAAGAAGCCCCTGTTGGGGGGGCTGCGCCCCGGCAGATTTGCAAGGAAACGCGGGGGGCTGCACCTGGGTGGGCTGGACGTGAGTTCCCCATGCGGGAAGGAGGGGTGCCGGTGCACACCCCTGGGCAGGGAGGAAGGACGAGGTCAAGCTCTGGGAGCAGGAGCACCCCCTGCCCTGACCCCCACCCCCAGAATAAGGGGCGGCAGATGGGTCCAGGGCAGACCTGGGGACGCCCCAGAACCCAAGTCCCACAGAAGGGGGTGTCCTGGTGCCGTTCTGAGTGGAACCTGACAGAGGGTGGGACGGTGTTGGGGGGCGGGTGGGTTATGGCGTGGACAGGCCCCTACCAGGCCCGAGCTTCAGGGGGCTGCTGTGTGGGTGTGGGGGGGTGACATGTGGGGAGGGGGGGAGGGCAGGCAGGGTGCTAAGCAGCCCCAGCCGAGACCAAGTTCATCTCCAAACCACACAACAGACCTCCCCCGCCCCGCACGTGCCCTCCAGAGGGCCCCCCGCCCAGCCCCCTGCTCTCCTGTGCCTCAGCTGGCTCCTGGCTGCCCCTCCTGCCCTCACTGCTCCTCCAGCAAGCTCCCCAGCCTCGGCCCTCAGCCTTGAACCAGCACCTGTGGGCCCCTCGGCTGGGCCTGCTCGGCACCCGTACCCTCACCCCTTCCAGGCCCTAGTGGACAGCGCAAGAGGCAGGAAGGGAGGGAGGAGGAGGGACTGGAGGCTGAGGGGTGAGACCCTGCAATCATTCATTCAACAGGTGCTCCCTGCTCACCACCCCTGTGCCGGACCCGGGCCCCAGCAGTGGATGAAGGGACTTGTGAGCAGGTGACAGTTGGGGGGGGGGGTGAGGTAGGGGGGAGGAGGCGTGCAAGGCCAGGCAGTGCCTAGGCACCAGGGCGGGCTGCTGGGCGGGCGAGCAGGCGGAGGGTGGAGGGCCTGCCTGCGGGGCGGGTGCGGGGGAGACCTGCTCTGACTCTCTTTGGGGGCACAGGCAGCTCTCACTCACCAGCAGCAGCCTGGCTCTGCGGGGAACCCCTCTGCACGCCCTCCGGGGGCCACCGCAGCTCCCCACTCTCCACAGCACCCGCCTCGGTGGGCTCCACCACGATAGAGGGCAGCCGCGGGCCCAGCCGAGGGCCCTTCTCCCTGGCACCCAGCGCAGCCTGCGGGAGGTGGGCAGGGTCAGGGCAGCGCGGGCCCTGGGCTCCCCACTCCCTCACACTCCTGTGCTGGGACCCTCGCACACACAGCTTTGAGAGGGTCCCAGCCCCTCCTCCACCCACCCCTGGGGCTGGGGCACTTGGCACTGTGGGTCACAGCCCCCCCCCCCGGGACCCACAGGGCCCACTTGGGCTGACCCCTGAGGCCCATTCTGCAGACAGGAGCCCGAGGCTGGCGAGGCCCCATCACCCGGTGGCTGCACTCCCACCGCCACCTACCCTGCACCGCCCCTGCCGGGGTCTCCCCTGCTGGTCCTCGGCCTCCTCCCTGCTCAGAGGAGCTGGGAAGCGGTTGCCGTGGCGACCTGAGCAGCTCCCTCCAGGCTCATTGTTCAGTGCCCACCAGAGTGTGCGGGGCGCCTCCCACGCCCTCCCGTGCCCTTGGCATCTCCGCCTCCCATTCGAGGCCTTGGAGGTAGAGGCTCAGCGCCAGTCCACTGCGCGGCCCGCCCCGCCCCGCCCCGCCCGCCCGCGGGCCCCTCCATGCCCCTGCCCAGGCTGGTCCCTGCTGGAGGCCCCTCACCCAGCAGGGTAGCAGGTGGTGCGGGTCCGCCTTCCCCAACCATGAGGAAGGCGGGCACACACAGGCAGGGCTTCTCGCCACAGCCCTGGCACCACCTGCCCTGCGCTCAGATGCCCACTCCCGGCTCTCTTGGTTTGCACCAAGGCCCAGGGGACCCTGAAGTGTGAGAACAGGTCCCCGGGCTGGAGGGCTGTGGTCGGAGGAGCAGCAGAGCAGGGACGCAGCCAACCCCAAGGCCGGATGGACGGCGCGGGGTCTTCCTGCTGGCGCTGCAGTCCCAGCTGCGGCCCTCGGCCCTCGGGGAGCCCTCCAGCCCGCCTTCCCCCGCCTGCCTCCTCTGGGAGGAGGGGACAGGGTGTCACTCTGCCCCTCGGGTGAGGGAGGCCCAGGCAGAGAGCAGGGAGGGAGCTGGGTCTGCAACCCAGGCTGCCGGCTGCCTGGCGCCCCTGCCCTGCTGCCCGCACAGCGCCGAGAAGGAGAGCGCGGGGCCTTGTGGGGGGAGTATGGACACCCCCCCCCCCCAACCCAGAGCCGAGGGCAGGGCCCTGGCAGAGAACTGCCTGAGACCAAGCTCTGCAGCCCGCGGGTGTGAGCTGAGCCAGGGCAGCTCAGCCTCCCATCGCTTTCTCCACCAGACTTTCCCCCACTGCAGGTGGGGAAACTGAGGCAGGCCCCAAGCCACGGGCGGGGCCTTGAGTCTGGCTCCCTCCTGTCCCTCCAGGCTGAGGACTGCCCCCGCCCCCGGGGCCCCAGATCCATACCTTTCCAGCTCGGCCTCCAGCCCCTTCTGCTGGGCTGGGCTCGGGCACGCTGGGCGGGGGGCCACTCATGCTGCGGGGCGGAGAGGACAGCGAGCAGACAGACATGAGGACAGGCCTGCGGTGGCCAGAGGCTGGGTGCCCCTCCCCCGGAAGCCTCGTGCTACTCCAGCACAGCCACCGCACCCCAGCCCAGCCCGGCGCCCCCCGTCCCCCGCCCAGCTGGACTCTGTCACTGCTCATCCTGCCCCTGCCACCAGAGTGCCCAGGGCTCCGAGGGCGGCAGGGCTGAGGCTGCTGCAGCCTGAAGACCTGAGAAGGCTTCCTGGAAGAGGGTCAGCTGACCTGAGGGGGGATGAGCGGGAGGGAGCCAGGCCAGCAGGGAGGTGGGGGGGGGGAAGGAGAGCGGAAGTGGGAGGGTGGGGTCCAAATTGGCTTCTGAGACTGCAGGCTGGGAGCAGCAGGGCCCAGGTTCAAGTCAGCCAGAGGCAGAGCCTCACACTCTCCGCCTGCACTAAGCCAGAGGGAGAAATGGGGTGGGCCCTGGCCAGCGTGCTCAGTGGTTAGAGCATCGGCCCACGCACCCAAGCGTCATGGGTTCCATTCCTGGTCAAGGGCACATACCTGGGTCGGGAGTCTGTCGTCGATGCAGTCGATGTGTCTCTCTCACATTGAAGTTTCTCTCTGTCTCTCCTCCTCCCCCTTTCCACTCTCTAAAAAATCAATGGGGAAAAATATCCTCGGGTGAGAATTAAAAAAACAAGGAAAAAAAGAGCTGGGGTGGGTCTGGCAGGCAGAGCCTCCCTTTGGCACTGCTTGGGAGGCAGCCAGGGACCTGGGCAAGGGCAGGAGCGGGGGCTGGGCAGAGGGTGAGCGGTGATCGGCAGGGGGACATGTCCGCAGGCCCAGCTGGCTGTGGGGAGGGGTCCCTTGGGCGCCCAGAGAAAGAGGAGGCTGCTATTCTGGGAAGTGAGGTTCCTTTCAGCCAACACCCAGCTCAGGTCAGCTCAGGCCCTGGCCCCCCTGAGCGGCTGGGAGGCGGGAGGGGCCGGGCTGCCACTGCCCTGGGGTGCCCTGGGGTGCCCTGGGGTGCCCTGGGGCGCCCTCGGGCGGTGGGCAGCCAGCCACACCCACCGGCCTCCTCCTCCCAGAGCAGGCCAAAGGCCCACCCCGCCCGCCCTGCTCCCAGGTCTGACCTTCCCCAGGAGCCCGCCCCGGGGTCTCATCCCGGAGCCCAGGGCCGGGCAGCCTGGGAGACAGAGGAGAGGCAGGGGGCCCGCGCAGACAGCAGCGATGGGCCAGCGGGAGAGACCCAGAGAGACAGACCCAGACCCAAAGGCGCTCCTCCGGGGAGAGAGGATGAGACACAGGTGAGAGCTGTCACCCGAGGGCCGGTGCCCAGGCTGCCTCCCGCGCGCCAGGGTCCAGTGCCCGCGGGGCACGGAGCATCGAAGGCTCCCAGCACCCCCCCTTCTGCCGGCTCCCAGGTGTGTAAGGCCAGTTTCGGGGTGCGCAGCCCCCAGGGGCACTGCTCTCGCCCGGAGCCTGGCGTCCGTCAGCCAAGGGCTCACGGTGGTCCCCACGCCCTCCTCTTTCCCGGGATCCCCGACCCAAACCCCCACCCACCCGCTTCCCCTTCTCCCACTCGCGCCGCGCCTGGCCGCCGGGCGCCCCGGGCACGGGCCGGGCACAGGCGGGGAGGAGGCGCCCTGCCCCGCTGCTCACCGCGCCGGATGCTGCGCCTAGGTCGCCCGCTCTGCTCGGCGCTGCCGCCCTGCACGGCTCGCCCGCCCCGCTCCCCCCGCCCCGCCCCGCTCCCCGCCCACGCGCTCGCTGGCCCGCCCCTCATTCACACCCACGCCCCGCTGTTTCGGTCCTGGGGCTCCGCTCCCAGGTAGGACCTTTGACAAGACCGGTCCCCCACAACCTGACCCCCCCTCACTGGAGATCCCAAGCGCCAAGTGTGGGGTTCAGGAATTCAGGGCACAGGATTGGGTGGGGCCAGACACGGAGAAAAAGGACACCTTCCCAACGGAAGGAGGGGAGAGGACAAGGGAGAGTGGACGGGGAAGTGGAGGGCCAAGGGGTGTGTGTGCGCGCGCAGGGTTATCCACACTCCCTCTTGTCTTCATCTCCATCCCATTCCCAAAAAGGAGCAAACTGCCCGGGACATGGGTCCCACTCAGCTGGATGGATGTACAGCCTGACACCTGAGGCCACGGCGCACACCCTCTGATCTGCCCAATCCCCACCCTCCCACCTCCCAGCACCCAACGTCCAACTTCCATTCAGCACCCACAATCCCTCATTCAGCATCCACTCCTCCAACCACTGTCATCTACCATGCACCATCCAGCATTCACCCACTACCCGCCAGGCAGCAGCCACCATCCACCATCCATTAACCACCCAACACCGTCACCATCCACTCTCCAACCACCACCCACCCATCATGCACCCATCCATTACCACCCACCACTTACCAAGCATTAGCACATATGAAAATACCCATCAGTCCAACATTCATTCACCGTCCATCCATCCATCCATCCACCCATCCATCCACCACCTATCCATCCATCATTCACTATATAACAACTTTCCATCAATATGTGACACCTATCTACCCACCTTCCATTCATTTATACATTCACCACATATCTGGCTGCCAATGCCAATCTACCATCTATCTGCTGTTCATTTATCCGGATTCACCCACCACCCATCCACGAGCCTCCATCCGTTCAATAAGCCACAATTCATCCATCTACATTCACTCACCACCAGTCATTCGTAATCCCTCATCCATTCATATTTTTATGAACTACAATCCACCAACTACCTCCCTACCAACCACCTACCACCCATAACCATCTCTTACTCCTATCTATCCATTCATTGTCCATCTCACAGAATCTTCTGTCTACCCATCAACCACCCAGCTATAATTCACTATTCATCCAAAACCCGTTCAAGTATCATCTACCACCCATCCATAGTCATTTATTCTAGAAGATTGATGGAGCGCCTTCTATGTGCCAGGCATTATTCCAGGTGCTCAGGATAGAGTACAGAGATAGCAGTGAGCATTCACCCACCATAACACTCCACCCACCATCCATCTATTCATTATTTGTGCATTATCCCCATCCATTATTCACTATTCATTCAATATCCATCTTCATTCATTATCCACTCACCATCCACTTGCCATCTATCTTCCTCCATTTACCGTATATACTAAACCATCCATTTGCCACATACCACTCACCACTTACCACTCATCCATCTCTCCACCGTCTCTACCACTCGCCTTTCATGAATCCCTTTTCCAAGATATTGCCACGTATCAGCCATCATCCATTAATCACCTAATCATCATCTATTCATCCAGAACCCATTATCTATTCCCTATTCACCTTCCATCTCCACGTCCACAGTACACAATCCATTACCCAGCCACCTAGGAACCACCCATTTACTTGCCATCTATTCCCCCATTCATGCACTATCCAGCCACCATATACTTGTCCACCATTCATTATCCATCCATCAGTTGTGTATACATCACATTTATCTCCCATCTACTTATCCATTCTCTATGGATAGATCCATCACCATCATCCACTTCCTATCTATCCACCATCCATCCATACTTCTATGGTTCAGCCACCAGTCACCACCTGTTACCTGCAATTAATCCACTATAGGTTCTTTCAGTATCCATCAATTCATCAATTTTGTGTCCATATCCCTCTACCCTCTATCCAATCTACAATCTTAGCCAACTACCATCACATAGCTGCATTCACCACCCACCACTCCCATCCGCCCACAACCTAGCACCTCCATCTATCATGCTCCCAGTACCTATACAACCATTATCTACTCACCCCCACATTCTACCTTGCATCATTCATCTGTTTATTCACCTCCCCTTACAGCCCTTCATCCCCACCAACCATCCACCTACCTAGTAACCACCTGTCCATCAACCTGACATGCATTCTTCTATTATCCTTGTATTTTGTTCTTATGCTATCCATACACATAAACATCAGTGAACCACTCTCACTTCCATCTCTCCACCACCCATCTTCATCACTCACTCCTCCATCCATCCATCCATCCATCCATCTTCTTACCATTCTTTTGCCATTCATTCATAAACTAAACATGTACTTATTGATAAATGTAATATTAAACATTTATTACTAGTTCCAGTGCTGGGTTCTGGGATCATCAAGAGGAAAAGATCCCATCCAAATTCATGGTCTGATGAATTCAGGGTATGATGGTCCACAGAGGGAATAGATCAGATAGAGACGCATCAGTGTAAACATGTGTATTGTGTCAAAATCCCGGTGCCTCTATCTTCTGGCCAAGGGATTCTGGAGCTCTTTGCACAAGTTCATCATGAGGAGCCTGGAAGGGCGGGGGGGGGGGGGGGGGGGCGTCACAGTGGAATCAGGCGAGGCCTGATCTGGGCACAGTGTCTGTGGCGAGGGAGACCTGATGACGTGGGTGTAAAGAGAGGCGACCTGGCCAGGCCAGCGTGGCTCAGGGTTGGGCATCCACCTAGGAACCAGGAGGTCACGATTTGATTCCTGGTCAGGGCACATGCCTGGGTTGCAGGTTTGATGCCCAGTATGGGGCGTGCAGGAGGCAGCTGATCAATGATTCTCTCATCATTGATGTTCCTCTCTCTTCCTCTCTGAACTCAATACAAAAACATTTTTTTTTTTTTTAAAGAGAGAGGTGAGAGTGGAAAACAGGCTGGCACAGATCATGCATGGTAGGACTGCCTGACTGAGGATGGGGCCTGAGAACACAAGGCGCTCTGGGAGGCAAGTCCCCAGTCAGCTGACTTCTCAGGAGACGCCCACTCATGTACATACCCTTGTCCATTCGGAAGCCCCTGCACCTTATGGCCACAAAGCTGGAGTGGTCACTGGCTGCTCCACACCCGGACACACAGGTGTCCGGAAAGTGTGTGCTGCATGCTCCCCCTTCTACCCCTCAACCCCCACAAGGCCACCCCACTCCTTCCCACGTGGGCAGCCACACTCCTTCCCACGTGGGCAGAATTGCTCCCCGTACCTGTTAATGAGGGTGCTAGCTGTCACCTAAGGTGCTGGATGTCATCCAAGGTGTCAGCTGATGGTTGCCACAGCTCCTGGAGGTTGCTCCTAACAGGGCTCAAGGCCCTTGTGGAGTGAAGCTCTGACCAGGAGCAGAAAACTGGGGACAGGAAGTCTCTTTACAGCTGGGCCTGGAGGCCCTTATCTGAGCCTGCACAGTCAGCTCTGAGTCCCATCTTTGCCTCCAGCCTTCCATTCTGTTTCTCCTCCCCCCTCCCTCCCTTCTCTCAGCCACCCCCCCACCCCCCGCCCCGCCCCACCTTTCCACCGGAAACCGGCCGATCGGGAGGCAAGAGCTTGTCCTGGCCACGCCCAGCCTTGGCTCTGAGTCCTTAGGAGCCCCGCCCCTCTCTGCGCCCCTTGTCCCTGCCAATCCAGTAGAAGGATGGACCGGACTAAATGAAGACTGAAGAGCAATCGTCTCCGAGATTGAAATTGTCCCCTGCCCAGCCCCCTCACCCACACACTCGCCCTCCAAAGCGTGAATGGAGGCGAGGGCAGCGTCCCCGGTCTGGGCGTCCACGGGGTGGTGGAATGAAGGGCACCGGGCAGGGCCAGGAAGGTTCGCTCTCGGAGCCCTCTTGTGGCCATTCCCGGGTAAAACACCCCAGACCTCCGCGAAGGTCACCGCGGAGCAAAGCAACAAAACAGCGTCTGGGGTTAGTCGGACACATTTAATATTGTGAAGTGCGGCATGAGCATGGCCGTCCTATACTTTGTCCTCACGTGCTGACCTTCTGAGAGAGGCAGGCTGGTGGGCAGAAGGTCCCAAGTACATGACCCCGGGGAGGAGTGGACGGTCCCAAGGGGGTGACTCGGCGGCGGGAAGAGGAGGGTCTGGCGGGAGAACACGTCCCCCCATCCTATCTGCTGCCTCCGCTAGAAGGAACGTCAGGGGTCTCAAGGGTCTTGCCCCAACACTAACCCCCCCCCCCGCCCCGCGCCCCTAACTATTGGCTGACTGCGCAGTTTCTGGACATTTCTTCCTAATATAAACAACCAGATTTCATTGTTTTAAAAATGCCATCACAAGAGGCAGCCCCCTGCGAGCAGGGCGAGCAGGTGGGGGGCACAGTGCAGGGCGTGGTGACCCAGGAGCCGCGGGCACAGCACAGCATCCCGGGGGCCGGCGTGCCCCCCGCGCCCAGCTGCAGGAGGCGGGGCAGGTCCTGGGGGCGGGGCGAGGAGGAGGGCCAGGCCGGACCCCAGACCTGCCCTGCCCGCGGGACTGGCCATCAGCAGGGGCCGGGTCGGAGGGGAGCCGGCCAGGTGGGCAGCCCGCGGTCGCCCCGAGGCTCCCGGGTCCCCGCTCCCGGTTCCGGCTGCCCTGAGGCTTCAGCGGCCGCAGCGGAGCCGGCCCCGCAGGCGGAGAGGCAGACTGCGGGCTGCGGGCGGGGACCTGCCCCCTCCGACGGCGGGAGTGGGGGTGAAGGAAGCCCCGAGCGCGTCCCCTCGGACCTGGGGGCTCGGAGCCCGTCTCTCCGTCGGTTTCTGCGAGTCGCTGCGCCCCCTTCCTCCCCCCGGGGCGGGGTGGGGGTTCGGGGTGCACGAGCCAGAGGAGGCCCCGGTGACCCTCCCTCCCCGCTGAGCGCCGCCGCCCCCGCACAGCCGGGGAAACTGAGGCTCAGAGCGGGCTGGGTCCGAGAATCGGAGGCGAAGCTGCGGGGATCCAGGCCCGGCGCCCCGCGCTGCGCTGACACCCGCTCACTGGGGAGGAGGGGCTGCTCCCCACTTCCCAGGCCGGGGCCCCGCTCGCCCCCGCCGGGAGCCCGAACCGGCGGGACCGGGGAGGACGGGGTCGGGCTGGGCAGGGGCTGGGCGGGCCCTGGAGAACTGTAGCGGGGTAACGGGGGGTGGAGGGGGCGGTGCTTGGTTTCCGGCTTGAAGGACCGGGGACCGGACCGGGGACCTGGGGCAGGTGCGGGTGGAAGCGAGGGGCAGCCCCGGGCTGCTGCTGGGACCCGGGCCGGACCCCGCGGCGCTGGCCAAGGCGGCGGGGGAGGGAGAGGCCACGCCGCCCAGCGCCCCGCACCGCGGTCACCCACCCGCACGGGGGGCCCAGAGCTCCGCCCACCGCGCCCGGCCCGACCGCCCGGGCCCCGCCAGCCCGCTCCCCGCACCGGCTCCCGCTGAGACTCGGAGAGGGGGCGGCTGGTCTCGGGGCTCCCCGCCCCCGCGGCCCGGAGCCCTGTCCCCCGCGGACAGCCCGACGGCGGCAGGCCCGCGGCTGACGCAGCACCTGCCCACCCGGGAGCCTCGGTCCACCGATTCTTTGGGGGGACACCCCGCCTCCCGCCCTCCCCACGTCCAGCAGCGCAGGCCTCCCGCCGCGCCCCGAACTCCTGGGTGGAGTCACCAAACCCGCAGGGCCCCGCGCACCGGCCGCGCCTCGAGAGTCGGGGCCGAGGCCCCCCAGCCCTGCGCTCCAGGGGGTGCGCCCGGGGCCGCGGATTGCGGGGAGGGGAGCGGCGGGGGACCGGTGGGAGGGGCGGCCCCGTCAGTGGGCCCTGAGCTCCGTGTGACCCACCCTCACGATGGGGGGCTGCGGCGGGCCCTGGGGCCACCTGGCACCCTCCCCTCCACCCTCAGCCTTAGGCGGGCCCTGCGGCCACTGGGGGAGCGGGTAACCTCCCTCCCCGGGCTGTCAGGTGAGGCCCGCACTGCCCTCCCCCGCCCCAGAGCTCCGCCCTGAAGGTCCCCGCACCATGGCTCCCTCCCCTGGGGAGGGCGCGGGAGGCCGAGGTGAGCGCACAGCAGCCACGGGGCGCCTGGGGTCTGAGGGGGGGTCTGGGCCCCCAGGGGCCACCGAGGACAGGGTGGCCAGAGGGACAGGAGTGCCCTCAGTCTCCCCCGAGGCCTCCTCTGTCCACGCAGGCTGACCGCCCGGACAGCTCTGTGCTGGGGTGGGGGGGGCGGGGGTGGAAGGGGGTGCCCAGGCCTCTGCTGGCCACGTTCGCTCCTTTACTGACACCACCCCGCCGCCCTGAGGTGGTCTCTCGCCCGCGGTGAGCCTCAGGGGGCAGATAGGGAGAGGCTGTGTGGAAGGTGCTGGCAAATAGGGGTCGTGGGGGTCAGCACCCCTCACAGGGCTACTCCTGGGAAGAGGGTGCCCGCTGCTTTGAGGGAGGCGGCACGGAGGGGTGCCAGGGCCGGAGGGGTGCTGGGCCTGGGTTTCGGGGCTCAGATGCCCTGCCAGGACCAGCAGTTATTCCTCTGGTTGCTCTTCTGAAAAAGGGGGCGAGTCCTGTCCCCGCTTACAGGGTGGGGCTGGGCCCAGGCTCTGTGAGTGTTTGCAGTTCAGCCTCAGTGGGCGTCCTCCTCAGAGGCCTCTCCACTCTGGGGGCCTCCTCCCTGGCCTCCCGGTCCAGCCTCCTCCCTGACCTCCCCGTCCAGGCAGCACCTGGCTCTCTCCGGAAGCTGTAGGCGCTGGAAGGCGAAGAATCCTGTATCAGAGGTTCAGGAGGACCCCGTTCTCGCTGGGGGAGCAGGGGGGCATGGAAGGCCTCTGAGCTGGAGCTGTGCTCAGAGCCGGCCTTTGGGAAGGTGCCTCTGGCCGCCGCGGAGGGTGGGGAGCCTGCGGGTGGAGGAGCGCAGGGCAGGGGCGGGGTGCACAGGCTGGTGACCCTCCCATGAGCACGCCCGGCTGACTGCCGGCAGGTGAGGGCCTGTGTGACCGCAGGCTGCGCCTCACAGACTGCCCGGGGTCTCCATCTCTCTTTCAGACGCGGAGCCGGGGGTCCCAGCTAGGCCAGTCCTGGCGCCCAGCCCACAGGGCACCCTCGTGGGCAGCTGCTGGGCACGGCGGGGGTTGTGTTTGGGGGTGCGGGGCACACGGCTGTGGCAGTGGAGTGGTCCCTGCAAGGACATGCACGGGGATGGGAGGGCAGAGCTTGCCCAGGGCCGCCCCAGGGGGGCAGGGAGGAGAGGCGGGACTGGAGAGAGGCCTGTCAGACCTGCCTCCCCTGGCCCCCTCTGCCTCCTTCCTCCTCCACACACCCAGTGGCCACTTCTGTCCCGTCCTGCGGGCGCTGCGTGCTGCCGGCCTTCAGCCCTCCGGTTGTCAGCCTGGGCGCGAGGAGGAAGCGAAGCACCCTCAGGGAGAGGGGTGGCCCGAGAGTCAGACGGCAGGAAACCTCAGGAGCCACTGGCAGGGCCACTGCAGGGGAGGACGAGGCCTGGCAGGCAGCGCAGACTCCCATGGCCAAGGCCTGCCCCTCCCCTCCCCTCCTCTCCCCTCCTCTCCCCTCTGCCTTCCGCACTGGCCATGCCTGCAGGTTTCCTACCTGGAGAGTGACCTGCCTGGCCTCCTCTTGCCCAGTCTCAGCTACAGCGCCCGCTGTGGGGAGGCCCCCGCATCCTCACCTAGAGGCAGGCACCCCTCCCTCGCCATCACATGGTGGCCACCTTCCTCGCAGCCCTCACAGCTCAGCAATTCTCTCTTCTCACGCTTGTGCACGGGTCTGCGGTCTGCCCGCCGCATGGATGGACACTTGGGTGTCTGTCTTGGCCTCCGCCTCGGCACCTAGAACAGGGCTGACAGTAGCAGCGTCCAGCGCTTCAGGTTGGTTGAATGAGTGCACCCACATCACTTTTAAAAAATATATATTTCATTGATTTTTTACAGACAGGAAGGGAGCGGGATAGAGAGTTAGAAACATCGATGAGAAACATCGATCAGCTGCCTCCTGCACACCTCCTACTGGGGATGTGCCTGCAACCCAGGTACATGCCCTTGACCGGAATCGAACCCAGGACCCTTCAGTCCGCAGGCCGACGCTCTATCCACTGAGCCAAACCGGCTAGGGCCACATCACTTCTTAACAGCTACATGCAATTCCATATGATGGACGCATAGTTATCTGTGTCTACCGATGGACGTTTACATTTTCATTATTTAAATACATTTTTATTGATTTCAGAGAGGAAGGGAGAAAGAGATAGAAACATCAGTGATGAGAGAGAATCATTGATCGGCTGCCTCCTGGATGTCCCCTATTGGGGATCGAGCCCACAACCCGGGCCTGTGCCCTGACCAGAAATCAAACCATGACCTCCTGGTTCATAGTCGACACTCAACCACTGAGCCACACTGGCTGGGTGGTTTTCATTATTTTAATTGCAGATAACCCAGTAATGATTATTATTGTATACTAGAGGCCTGGTGCATGGATTTGTGCACCGGTGGGGTCCCTTGGCCTGGCCTGTGGGGATCAGGCCAAAACCGGCTCTCTGACATCCCCCGAGGGGTCCTGGATTGCGAGAGGGTGCAGGCCACACCAAGGGACCCCACTGGTGCATGAATCCAGGCATCTAGTATGCATATAAGATCTTTGGTTAATCTCTTCCCACCCTCCCCTCTCCCCTTCCCGCTGAGATTCATCAGTCTCTTCCATGTTCCCATGCCTGTGGTTTCTGCTCCTACATTGAGCGTCTACCCCCTGGTGGTCAGTGTGGGTCATAGCTACCGGTCGGCCGGTCACTTAGGCTTTTATATATACAGATGACCATTAGAGTCCCAGCAGGGGCACGCGGGGACAGGGCAATGGAGAGCATGGAAAGTGGGCTGTTTACCGAGGTGTGGGCAGGGGCTGGGACAGGGAAGGGAGGGGGAGCTCCCAAGGCTGGCAGGGCCAGGGAGCTGCGGCCACCTCTGGGTCCTCTGGGGGCAGCGGGAGGGCAGGGTGGCCAGAACCTGGGGACAGCTGCTTCTAGAAGAGGTCCCAGGCAGGCTGGGGCTGAGTGATGGGGGAGTAGATAGCGGCTCACTCTCCCCAGCCCCCCTTCCCATGGGGACAGCCCATTTGGGGCACAAAGCAGGTGGAGCAGGGTGGCGAGTGGACCTGGAGGGGCGAAGGCACACTCTCCCCCCTCGAGCCTTCTGCGTCCCCCTCGTCCCGTAGGGAAATGTCAGCACCCAGGGCACGCGATGTCCCACCACTGGCCTCCGATGCTCGTGGGGGATGACACCGGAGAGTGTGCCCACCTGGAGCCTGAGACCTTGGATATCAGAAGTGCCCTTCATGTAGGGTGGGGTGGAGGCAGGCAAGAAGAAAAGTCTGGCTCTGGCCAGTTTGGCTCAGTGGATAGAGTGTCCGCCTGTGGACTGAGAGGTCCCGGGTTCGATTCCAGTCAAGGGCAACATGCCTGGGTTGTGGGCTCGATCCCCAGTAGGGGGATGTGCAGGAGGCAGCCGATCAATGATTCTCTCTCATCATTGATGTTTCTATCTCTCTCTCCCTCTCTGAAGTCAATAAAAACACATTTTAAAATATAAAATAATTTCAAAAACATATTTAAGAAAAAAAAAGGAAAGCCCATGAGGAACGCTGACCGCGCCCACTTCCCCGCGTCTTCAACCCCGTCCTTCCTCCTCCACCGGATCCTCAGCAGCACTCCTTTCAGCCCGGGGGGGGGGGGGTCCCCAAACTCTGTTCCTTCAGGACAGGGGTCCTTTCTGGGCCTGTGGCTAACGAGCCCCCTTCCCTTTTCCCAAGAGGGAGAGCCATGAAGCCCCGCAGGGACCCCCGGGGCTCCTCACACGAACCTGCCACCACGTGGAGAGCTAGTCAAGTTCCCTCTGAGGCCTGGGGTCCAGGGACCCCTTCTCCGCTGGCTGGTCAGTGGCCAGAGGGACCAGAACTCGCGGGAGGGGGGGGGGGCGGCCGCCCAGCGCTACTTCCTCGGAAGCAGGACTATTTCCTGGTGGAAGCATCCTGTCGGGGACGCGAGCCCTTTGCAGAAAACGTTCACCTGCCTGTGGTCTGAAGGAAAAGACAAGCATTCTCTCTCCGAGTTTTAGTATAAACACCCTCAGGAAGTGGTCTGATTGGTGTGGCTCAAATCACACAACGACCCGTGATCGGGGGGATGGAGAGCTGACCAGCTGGGCCTGGGGGACATGCCCACTCCCCATGGCAGCCCCTCTAGGGTCCCACGATCAGAGTGGAGCCGGAGTGGAGACTCACAGGGCGTGGGGGGAGTGGGTGGGGGAACCAGGCGGACAAACACAAGGGACAATGACCTGTGTCCAGGGTACATGGTGTAAAATGTATCAGAACCCTAAATTGAAATCTCAAGAGACAACAGATGTGGATTCTCAAATCAGGTGTCAGCTCACCATATGTACAAGGACAATACCTGGAAACCTGTCCCAGGCCGGATTCAGAGGTGAGCGAGGGAGAGGGGGTCTGGTAACCTGGTCCTGCCGGGGCAGAGCATGGGCGTGCCGCCCTGCCCCTGAAGCCTGGTGAGGGTGGCTCTCAAGGGAGTCCTCAGAGCTTAGCACGTGGCCCTGATCTGGAGGTGCGGTGGGCTGTGACGGACCCCAGCCAGGAAAAACAGACGGTGCTGAGCAAAGTGAGGGTGGCTGGAGGGGAGCGTCCAAGGTGGAGGGCGTGGCAAGTGCCAAGGCCCTGGGGCAGGAGGGGACAGGAACAGCTGAGGAACAGCCAGGAGGCCTGTGGAACCGGAGTCTGAAGGATAGAGGGCTGAACAGGGATGGGCTGAGCCAGTGGGGGCTGGAGAGGAAAGGATATTCTGCCCAAATGGGGACATGGGGGGATGAAGGACATGGTTATACTTATACTGGGACAAAGACACAAAACGGACTGTCCCACACAAATTCAGATGTCTGGTCACCCAATTTTTTTTTTTTAAATATATTTTATTGATTTTTTTACAGAGAGGAAGGGAGAGGGAAAGAGAGTTAGAAGCATCGATCAGCTGCCTCCTGCACACCTCCAACTGGGGATGTGCCCGCAACCAAGGTACATGCCCTTGACTGGAATTGAACCTGGGACCTTTCAGTCCGCAGGCCGACGCTCTGAGCCAAACCGGTTAGGGCTGATCACCCAATTTTTTAAAAGCCAAGGTAAAGAATTCGGTCTTTATCTTCACACCAGTGGGAAATCTTGGTGTTGAGCCAGGTTGGCACCTCTCCCCCCGCCCCCTTTTTGAGGTGTTATACACACACAGTACAGCGAACAAATATATTTTTAAGCATATGTTTTTATTGATTTCAAAGAGGAAGGAATAGGGGGAGAGAGAAACAGCAATGATGCGAGAGAACCAGGCGGCCTCCTGCACGCCCCCTACTGGGGATTGGAACCCGGGCACAGCCCCAAGGGGAATTGAACCTCAACCTCCTGGTTCACAGGTCGAAGCTCAACCACTGGGCACACTGGCTGGCTAGCGCACACATATTTAGAACACGGCTAAGTTTTATATATGTAACGACCCATGCAATAAGCCGGGTTTGCCTAACCAAGACACAGAATGTTCCTGCCTCCCCAGAGGGCCCCTCGCCCGCACCCCTTCCAGTTCATAATCCCCCCAAGAAACCCCTCCTCTGACCTCCAACACCAAAGACGGTCTGGCTCGCTCTTTAAGATTGAGGCACAATTACAAGTGGTTTGCACTGCTCCTAAGTGTACAGCGGGGACGGCTACTCACAGGCCCCCCGCGAAGCCACCGCCCCACATGCTCCTGTGCTCGCAGCCCCGGAGCCTCCCTCTGCCCCTTCCAGCCGAGGCCGCTGTTCATTCCCATCTCCGTGGTTTCCGTCTCCAACCCTTTACCTGCCGCCCCATGGGCTCCATCCACGTCGCTGCCCTGGCCCTGCAGGAGCCCCCTCCCTCTCCCGGGTCAGGGCGTCCACAGCCCCGCACCCTGGCTCCCAGCCTCACCCACCCCAGGGCCTGGGTGGTCGCCCACGAGTCCCGGGCGGCCCTCGTCTCCCGATGCCCCGGGCCTGTCTGGGGGGGGCTGTCCATCACCCTCCTCCCCGTCACCCCAATGAGCCAGCAACCTCAGTACAACCGGCGGCCCCCTGGGAACCGGGCTGGAGACGGACAGCGGCCGCTTCCTACCAGACTGCCGCCCGAGACGGGTGTTTGCGGGAGGGGTGCGGGGGGCAGTGGAACCGGCCGTGGCCGCGGCGCGGGCATCGCGAATGCGCCGGGCGCGGTCCCGGCCTCGGCCTCCCGTCCGTCAGCTCGGAGCCGGGCCGGCGTGGCCAAGGGCCGCTCCGAGCTCGGACGTCCCGCCGCCGAGGCGACCGGAGCTGGAGCTGCGGCTGCGGGGCGGCCCCGGCGGCGCGGAGCGTCAGCGTCGGGCTCCCCGGCCTGGGACCCCGCCAGCCGGTCCGCGGGGCGCTCGCGCCTGCGCACGCGTCGGCGCCGCAATCTCGGCGGCGCCCAGGCTCCCGCCCGCCCCGCCCGCCTTCCCGGCATCCCGCCTCCCTACGGCGAGCGGCGAGGCCCGATCCCGCCGGGAGCCTGCAGCCTGCAGCCTGCAGCCGGGACGCGGGGCGGGGCGGCGCGCTGAGGTCAGCGCGGCGACGGCCGGCCCCGCCGTGGTTGGCTGCGCCCGCCTGGCCGCGCCTGGTTGGCTGCGGGCCGCGGGGCTGGGCCGCCGGGTCGGGGCCGGGTCGGGCTGGGGCGCCGGCCGGGCTCGCGCAGCGCTCGGGTCCGCGTCGCTCCGGGGCCGGCGGGGAGGGCGCGGCCGCGGGCGGGGCTGAGGGGCGCGGGCGGGGCGGGCCGCGCCGGGCGGAGAGGGCGGCGGCGCCGAGGGGAGGAGACCGGCCCATGGACCCGCGGGGCCCGGCGCCCCAGACGCTTCGCCACCGGGACCGAGCCCAAGATGTCGGCCTAGGCCGGGGCGCGACGACGCGCGCGGGGCGGCGACGAGGCGCTGCCGGGGCTCGCGGCCGCCGCGTCCCCGAGGGCTCGCCCTGACGGGCTGCCGAGCGGGCGGCGAGCGGCGGGCGCGTGGGGAGCGGGCCGCGCGGCACCATGTCGGCCAAGGTGCGGCTCAAGAAGCTGGAGCAGCTGCTGCTCGACGGGCCCCGGCGCCACGAGAGCGCCCTGAGCGTGGAGACGCTGCTCGACGTGCTGGTCTGCCTGTACACCGAGTGCAGCCACTCGGCCCTGCGCCGCGACAAGTACGTGGCCGAGTTCCTCGAGTGGGGTAAGTGCGCGCGGGCCGGCCCCGGCCCCTGCGGCCCGTGCGGCGCGCCCTCTCCGCACCCTGCCGCCGCCTCCACGCAGCCCTCCGGCTTCCGCCCCCCCCCCCCCCCCCGCCGCCCCATCCCTCTCGGGTCGCTCCCGGCGCGCGGGTCCCTGCGCGGCTCTCGGTCCCTCCCTGCGCTCCTCGGCCTTCGCACATCCGCGTTCGGCCGGCCCGCCCCCTCATCCTGCCCCCGGGAGGGAGCCACATCCTCCGTCCCTCCCCCACCCCTCGCCGGGCCAGCGCCCCTGCCGCTTCCTAGATCCACCCTGGAGTCTGGATATCATTTCCTGCAGCACTGCCTGGATATCCGCCCCCGCCCCCCGCGGTGGGGTCCGGGATCGGCGTCCAGTGCCTCCCCCCCCCCCCCCCCCCGAGTGTGCTCGGTACATCCGCCTCCCGCTCCGCCCGTGGGCCCCCGCCCCGCGTGCATCTCCTAGGTGACAGCCGGCCTGCAGCCCCTTCGCTGTCGCTCCTCCACGGGAGCTGGAGGCGGAGAGCCGTGTTTTGTGCACACCGTGCCAGAGCGCGTTGGTTCGTTCCTTGGTGCTGGCGCCAGACCCTTGCCATATTTTGGGGGTAGTTGGAATGTCAGTACGTGGGAGTCACTCAACTTCCTTCAGCTGACCTTTCCATGCCTTCTCCGCTTCATGCAGGGATCTGTGGTGCTGTAGTCGTTGGTCACCTGACCGGTTATGGGGCATAAATTTATTGGGGCATACATGTGATTCAGCCATTTAATGATCCTCAGAATCCGGAAGACAGTGAAAACCCTTTGGCTTCCCCTTCTGCTAACGGGGGCGTCTTGTCAAGACCCTCAGACTCACCTAGAACGAGCTGGTGGGAAGACCCGGCCTGTGCTGTGTGCAGGCCGCACCCATGAGAATCCTGGCCTTGGGTCCTTTGTGTCATCGGGCTAGGTAGGACATGCAGTGCGCACCAGTAATTTCTAATCTAATCTCGGATCAAGCTGCTGTTTACATGAGGAAACAAGCGAATGTAATAAGGCCTCCTGCTCTGCCAAAATGGTAACCGGTTTTGGAATTGTGTCCACAAGTTAAAGCTCAGGTTGCCATGTTCTTTACAGGGCTTGCCAGGGTTTTTTGCTCCTGAGGGAAATGTTGACATGATGTCCTGTGAGAACAGCGGCGGGAGGAGGCCCGGGCCCTCAGGGCCGCCTGTCATGCTGTGTTTCCGTGGGGACCCCCGGCCTTGGTTGCATGCCGTATAAGGGAAAGGGAGTGTTCGCTTTCTGGGGTCCTTTATCAGTGACCTGATTTCCAGCTGAGCAACTTACCGGCTTCACAGTTAATTTGAAAGTGAGATCTTTGGTGCCTGTTACGTCTCAGCCTTCTGAATATTGTATTGGCCATTCCTTTCTGAGCGTTTCATCTTGAAATCCAGTTCCACAATCAGGTTCAACCCAGCACAGCCTATGAGTAATAGGATGATTGAAGGGAGGAGCAGAGGGAAGGTTTTAGCTGGTGAGGTGTGGACCAGCTGGCCTGGGGCCTGGGGACCGGGCTGTGCCTGGACTGGGGTTCGTCCCTGTGGAGCAGTGGTCCTGGTGCAGGCCCCTCCCCACCAGGCGGGTCAGCCCCCCTGTGAGCGGTGGGCTTCGCGGGAGGAGGCTCTCCCAGCATGCGTTTAGGTCTTCCAGATCTGAACAGGAGCTATGTGCTATGAAGGCAGAAATATTTTCAAAATTGTATCCTGGCCCTTTGGGAGTTATAATCTATACTAGAGGCCCGGTGCAAAAAATTAGTGCCCTTGGGGGGGGGGGTCCCCTCAGCCCAGCCTGTGCCCTCTCGCAGTCTGGGAGCCCTCCAGGGATGTCCTACTGACGGCTTAGGCCTGCTCCCCGCACTGCTGTGCTCGGCTGAGGGGCGCTCCCCCTGTGGGAGCACACTGACCACCAGGAGCAGCTCCTGTGTTGAGCGTCTGCCCCCTGGTGGTTAGTGTGCACCATAGCAACTGGCCGTTCCACCGTTCAGTTGATTTGTATATTAGCCTTTTATTATATAGGATTATTATATAGGATATATAAAAGGCTAATATGCTAAGTGTCCCTCCGCCCATCTGATGGGTTCTACGATGCGTACTGACCACTAGGGGGCAGACACTTAATGTAGGAGCTGCCGAGCTGTAGTGACTTGGCAGCAACGGTTCTTGGGTGACACACCCTGAAACCAGAAAGGAGGGAGCCTGATTCCTTGTGGGGCTGCATGATTCCACCTTCGGAATGGAATCATGTTGTTGCTGGGGCAATGTCGGCCCCGAATCTGGTTTACTGCACATTTGGGTTTGCATTCCACATCCTGTATGACAGCAACTTTGCAGAGTGCCCTCTCGCACTCTGGGACCCCTCGGGGGATGTTGGAGAGTCAGTTTCGGCCCGATCCCCACAGGCCAGGCTGTGGGACCCCACTTGTGGAGGGACCCCGCTCACTCTGCAGATGCTGGGGAGGGACCACTGGAGGTTGGCGAGGTGTGTCCATCTCGCCCAGTCCCACCCCGCCGGCCACCTTCTAATTAATTTTCTTTCAGTGTGCACAAATCCATGCAGCAGGTCGCTAGTTATTAATAAATTACATTACCCTCAGAACTTAATTCACACGGAAGTGTAAACTTGAAGTTACACAGAGAAAGAATGGACTTAAATTTAAGGTGGCATTTTAATGAAATACTAATATGTTTTATGAATAGTACTGAGCCTCCTGTATGTTAACATATGCGCCACTGTAACTGCAGTGGTGTGTTAGTAGTACGATGTGCGTGCAGTCATTATTTATTGTTATTGGGATGCCTGGTGATTGAGATTGGAAGGCAAAGAATGGTCTTTTTAACAGAATTCTTTGTGGAGCATTATCAGGCACCCTAATTCCCTCTGCTCAGGAAGCTAGTGTAGGCTCTCAGCTGTGGATGGTTGGGTTTTTGGAGTCACACTGTGTGTGGTGTTTGAAACCTTGGCTGGGTTGTGTCCTGTCATGCAGAGGGCCAATCCTTTCCCACCTTCCAAATCTTGCTAGTTGTCAAAGGACAATTATGTGGAATTCTTGAAACTTAATGAAGAAAAATAGCTGACTCAGCTCAGACTTGGAGACTTATGGGGAAATCTGAAAAGTATCTATACTAATAAAAGGGTAATATGCTAATTAGACCGGATAGACCGGACATCTTCCAGATGTCCTTTTGGACAAAGCCACGGTGGTGGGGGCTGAGGCAGAGGTGGTTAGAGGCGATCAGGCCAGCAGGGGAGAGCAGTTAGGGGCATCAGGCAGGCAGGCAGAGAGGTTAGGGGTGATCAGGCAGGCTGGCAGAGGTGGTTAGGGGCAATCAGGCAGGCAGGGGAGCAGTTAGGGGCATCAGGCAGGCAGGCAGAGTGGTTAGGGGTGATCAGGCAGGCAGAGTGGTGAGGGGCCAGTGGTCCCGGATTGTGACCAGGCCGGCAGTCGGACATCCCCTGAGGGGTCCCGGATTGGAGAGGGTGTAGGCCGGGCTGAGGGACCTCCCTCCCCTGCACGAATTTCGTGCACTGGGCCTCTAGTAGGTAATAAAGTTGTTACCTTTAAAAGAAGACCGCCTCTGGCTCTTGTTTTCTTATTTCCACAGTGTTGCATGGGGAGAGTCATCCTGGCTTCATTGCAGGTTTTTGTCTTTAGTTTTCCTTTCATTGTGTTTATAGTTTGATTAGTTTCCTCTATTAAATCACGGGCCTTAATTAAAAGTTGGACCTGTCCTGCTTTGCATGTGTATTTTTAAGCTATTTCTTAATGCATATTTGATACTGTTTGAAGCAGAGCACACGAGACACTGAAATTTCAGCACATGAACAGCAACAAATACGGACAGCTAAAATGAGGTGTTCTTTCATCTGTCATATGGAGATGCTTTTGCAGTGTGAAACACGCAACACCACTTAAGTATCATGGCCCGTGCTACATCGGGATGGAGCTGCTGTCTGGCATTGGGTGCACCACAGCGGCCCTCTGCACGGTCCCCACGCCGCAGACGGGGCGGGGGGGTCTAGGGCTCGCGGCTGTGTAGCCACACCTGGTGGAGGCCGACCTGGGCCTGGGCTGCCCGGTGCCCGGTCCGGGGCATCTCCTCTCCTCCTGACGTACTTTCTCTATAAGGAATTTTAAACGTTCTCCTTTGTGATTTCCCCGTATGATTGCAGCGGTGCCTTCTCAGAGCTCTCCCCTTCGATGTGGAGTTGCGGATCTGTCATTGTGGGGATGGATGCTCAGCGCTAGTGTGAGTGGGATGACTAGCAAACAGTCAATTCAGGCTTCACAGATGGTGCTAGGCATCTCAGGATTCATTCTAATCTGAGTGGTTTCTCCAGCTAGGGCGGTTGCTCATGGGAACACTTTTTTTTACAACTTTTTAAAATCCTTACCCAAGGATATGCTTTTTATTGATTCTATTTAGAGAGAGGGAGAGAGAGAGGGAGAGAGAGAGAGAACCATTGTGCAAGAGAGAAATATCAATTGGTTGCCCCCATACACACCCGACTGGGAATCAAACCCACGACCCTTCAGTGCACTGGACGATGTTCCGACCACCTCAGTTACACTGGCCAAGGCTCTTTAAGTAACAGATTTGAGAGGCAGGTCTTTTGAATAATAAGATATAAGTTGTAGGGAAATGTTGGGATTGCGTAATAAAAGTTAGGCTAACATAATTTAGGTTTTATTAACAGCTGTTTAAAGTGCATGCGATGGGACAACTCAAACTGCCTAACGTTAGCATGCGGGCTTTCCCTCTTCTCTCCGAAAACCTCCTTCGTCGACAGACTTGGAAGTGGGCAGCGGTGTCTGTGCTAAAGCCAGACCTCCAGTAAACACTGAAGTTGGGGTGATTTGTTCTCACGTTAGGGCACCACCAAGTGGGCAGCCTGAAAAGCTGAGACGGTCAGCGAATTGCTCTCCAGCAAAATAATGCGCCTGGTAGAACCCGCACCCCTGCCTTGGCAGGCTGCCCCTGCCGCCGCCCGCCCGCTGCTGCAGCCCGCGATGTCCTCAGAGGTCCCTCCTGTCTGCTGACGGCGATGACGACGGTGAACACATGAGCAAACAAGACTGTTAATTCCAAACTATATTAAGTACGGCCAAACGATTGAATGCTTTTCTCGGTAAAGAGGCAGAGTATCTGTTGAGACTAATAAATAAGGATCTTGCTGGAAGAGACCAAATATGGATTTTTTAGCCTTTTTAAAAATCAAAGCGGGATTAAATAAAATTAAAGGAAATTTAGAAAGAATTGAGAAAAGCAATAATCCTGTAATCACATCACCCTAACCCCCATAACATAGCACAACACTGTTTAGTCCCTGTCCCCAGTTTAACTTGGATTCTTACATTCTTAGAGTGTTCCAGAATGACAGTATGTTAAAGTTATCTTAAATGTGTGTGAAAATGGATTGAGAGGAAAATACACATTCCTTAAATGTAAAATCCTAAGTGTTTTGACAATGTGAAATATATATATATATTTAAAATCTACAGAGGAACAACTTTTTTTTTCTTCTTTTTTTAAAATATATTTTATTGATTTTTTACAGAGAGGAAGAGAGAGGGATAGAGAGTTAGAAACATCGATCAGCTGCCTCCTGCACACCCCCTACTGGGGATGTGCCCGCAACCAAGGTATATGCCCTTGACCGGAATCGAACCTGGGACCCTTGAGTCCGCAGGCCAACGCTCTATCCACTGAGCCAAACCGGTTTCGGCAGAGGAACAACTTTTAAAAAAGATACTGGGGGGATCAGTGGGGGAAAAAGAGACATGTAATACTTTAAACAAAAAAAAGATACTACCTAGGAAATAAAAGTTACACTGGAGTCTACAGGATGATTTCAGACAATCTGTGTATTAGGTTTTGACTGGTAGGTAAATTTTATTGACTGCCAGATGCTGGCAACAGAATTGTTTTTAGATTAAAGCTTTGCCAAAAAGGATATTTATATAATAGAAGACTTTGGATTTTGTTATCCTTAGGAAAAAATTAGAAATTCAAAGGGAAATTTAAATTGAATTAAATCTTAAAAATTGATTGATTGATTTGAGAGAGAGAGAGAGAGAGACATTGATTCATTGTTCCACTTCTCTGCACTCATTGGCTGATTCTTATACGTGCTCTGACTAGGGACTGAACCCGCAATCTTGGCGTATCAGGACGACACTCTGAACCAACTGAGCTACCAGGCCAGGGCTCATAAATTTCAGTTCAATTTATCCTGTTTTAAAGCTTCTTGGAGAATGGAGAATGTGGAACTTCGTTTTTCTTAGGTGATTCTCACACCATTGGGACGGTGATGGTCTCTCTAGCCTCCAAAATTGCAGAGGCAGGGGTTTGAAAACTTAGGAATTGGAGTGGTGACATGTCTGCCTTCTACCCCACCCCCGCTCTCCCTCGGGTAAACTCAGACTCTGGCCGTGTTCCGGAATCATTTCTAAGCAAGCAGCCCCTAGCCAGGGTTCCTTTTCTCCACTGGACCATGGTCAGCCTGGGCCTCTTTGCTGGCACCTGCTTTGAAATATCTCCGTTTTGTTTTAGCCTTTTCTTTCCGTTTTCATGATCACTGGCCTAGGCGAAGCTCTCAAGCCCCAGACCTAAAGGAACGCTTTCCTCGCGCAGATTTAAATGCCTCTGCCAGGGCTGTCTTCAACACTGCTTTAATGCCATCACCTCCCCCTTTTCACACACCTCCACATCACCTCCCCCTTTTCACACACCTCCACATCAACTCCCCCTTTTCACACACCTCCACATCAACTCCCCCTTTTCACACACCTCCACATCACCTCCCCCTTTTCACACACCTCCACATCACCTCCCCCTTTTCACACACCTCCACATCACCTCCCCCTTTTCACACACCTCCACACGACCTCATGTGCTGTTGCTTTTCACCCCCTTCCCCACAACCTGTGCCCCAAACACACATCCCTTCCTCTCTCTCCTTTTCCCAAATATAAGGTTGTATAACGATTTTGGTTTAAACTGATATTCATTGCTTATGTTGCTGTCATTAGGTGGATCTTAGGAAAGACGGGGTTTTTGTTTTTATCGGAATGAGTTCTCTTCCCTTTAGCTGGATGCCAGTGCACCGCCATGAATGTAGTCCCAGGTGTTTCGATGGGACTCCCCAGGCAACCTGGCCCCCGAGTGGTCTCTCACTTTCACTTTCCACCCATGCAGAGCCTGCTGTTTTCCTGGCCTTCTAAGCTGCTGCTTGGCCATCCCCGAGGCTGGCTTCTTTCCTGCGGGACCTGGTGTGTCTCTGCTGAAGTCCCCTTTCCGCAGTTCATGTCTTCCTCCTGTGGGTGACGTATGTCTTCTAGTGGTTTCCTGAGAAAGTGTTCAGAGATCAGTTTTGTGAGACCTCGCCTGTCTAAATGCCTTTCCTTGGCTCACACTGAATGACAGTTTGCCTGAGTATTGAATTCCAGGTGAGAAACCAGTGTTCCTCACAAGTTTGAAAGCATCACTCCATTGCTGTCCACCTTCCAGATTTGGTCATGAGAAGCCTGAGACCTGGTGACTCCCACGCCTCTGTGGGGCTTGTTTCTTCCCTGAAGCTCGCACGCCCTTCTCTTTGTTCCTGGAGCTCCTTGGTGGGGGGCGGGGCTTTGGGCGGGGACACTGGGGTCCTTCAGATTTGGGAAACTTTTCTGATTATTTCTTGATCATCACTTCTCTGATTTCTCCATTCTAGCCTTCTTGATCTCCTATTATTCAGATGTTGGACCTTCTAGCTAATTTCCTTTTCTCCTACTCTCCTCCATTCATTATATTTTTGTTTTGATTTTTCCGGGAGAGGCCCTCAACTTTATCTTCTAGTTCTTATATTGAGTTTTTATTTCTGCCATCATATGTTTCATTTCTAAGTGCTTTTGTCCTCAGTATTTCTTTCTTTTCAATGTTCTTATTGATTGTAGAGAGAGGGAGAGAGATAGAAACATCAAAGAGAAAAATGTGAACATTGATTGGCGGCCTCTGACATGTCTCCTACTGGAGGTCGCTCCCACAACCCGGCTGGGCCCTGACCCCGGTGACCTCCCGGTGCCTGGGTCAGCACTCCACCACTGAATCACACTGGCCAGGCTTTCTTTCTGTAACATCCTGTTTTGTTTCATGAAGGCAATGCCTTTTCTGAACATTTCTCCTTGTTTATAATTTGTTATTGATTGATGTACACACATTTATACTCTATAGGCAATTTCTGTTTCCTGTGTTGTCGCTGTTCTTCTGAGTCCTTTTCTCCTCTTTTCCACGTTGGCCTTTGTCTTTGATGTCTGAAGCCTTTGTCTAAACGTCTGGTGACTGTTGGCTGTCTTTCATGACCATGAGTGGGCTGATTGGACATTCTTTGTGCGTGGACAAGTGTTAAATGTTGTCTCACCTCGAGGAGACAGGATGGGACCTTGCCAGTTTGAGGGGCGAGCGCCAGAAGTCGCTAAAGTAATTCTTTGTCTTGGGCTTGTCAGTCTCGCCAGAGAGGGGTTTCTCTCTCCGGCCTGGGTGCTGAGGGGTAGTGTGGTCCGCGCCAGCGGCCAGCTTTCTGGGAGGGGGTGCGTGATGTGGAGGGCGGAGGAGGTCTGGGCATTGCTGCTGCTGCAGGCTGGGGTCGTGCGTGCTTTCTGCCCGTTACTGTTTAGGCCCCAGAGAGCCCGGCTGCCGCTGAGTTCTGACATGGGCCCTGCCTCTCACACTGCTAGCTCCCAGTGTCTAGCTGTGCCTCGCACCGCTCAAAATTAAGTTGGCATTCCTGGTGTGCTGTCATCTGTCATCCACTCATTCAAGTGCTTCTTAAGGACTGAGAGGCACTGTGGTGGCGAATGGACTCCAGAAGGGAGAATGCAGCCGAGGAGAGGGCGAAGCAGAGCGCCTTGCTCCGGCTCGGTATCTGCGGCGCTCAGGAGCCGGAGGCTGCGTTTAGTGGGGGTTCGGCCGGGTGTTCTGTTCGCTGTACCTAACGGGGAGGTGCCCCAGGTTTTATCCCGGTTTTCATCTCTGTAACGGCCGAGTGTAGAGCTCCCAGGTCTTTGATTTGGAGGTACTGCCGTGTCTACGCTTGTTCATTGGAAATATCCCTCCACCAGGAGGAGGAGGACATGGGAATAGGGCGGGCAAGCTTTTCTCTAGTGACGGCAGGACGTGGAAAGGGAGGGAGAGGGAGGAAGGGCCAGGGTGTGAAGGAGGGGAGTGACAGGATGGCTGCTCTGAAGGCAGATCAGAGGTGCCTGGACAGGGCTTCCTGGGTTCGGAGGAGGCCGGGCGGCTGGGGGGTCGGGTGATGTCTGTGCCTGTGCACACGCGCAGTGTGGGGATGTCGTAAGGGGGTTGTGACGCGTGTGGGAACTTCTCTCCCTTGAAGTGATGTGGAGCTGAGTCTGAGGCTCCAGAGCTTTGGGTGTGCGGGAAGAATCGCTCATTTAAAATAAAGTGCAAGGTAAGCAGCCGAAACCGGTTTGGCTCAGTGGATAGAGCGTCGGCCTGCGGACTGAAGGGTCCCAGGTTCGGTTCCGGTCAAGGGCATGTACCTTGGTTGCGGGCACATCCCCAGTAGGAGGTGTGCAGGAGGCAGCTGATCGATGTTTCTAACTCTCTATCCCTTTCTCTTCCTCTCTGTGAAAAATCAATAAAATATATTATTAAAAAAATACATATGTTTTTTAAAATAAAATAAAATAAAATAAAATAAAGCGCAGGGTAAGCAATGTTCTTGCCACTCATAATTTTCTAAAAACACAGATGGATGAAATGAAAGGTAAATGACCTCCTTAACCGGACACGCTCACTGCATTTGAAGGCTGTTGCTCAGTTGTACTTTATCCCCGTTCCCCTCATTTTGTTTAAAAACTTTAAATCGGGCTGAGTTTATTTCTTTAACCTATACATTATTTTAACTTGAAATAGCATTTGTGTTGATTCTTCGCTATCCAGAAAGATGTTGCTTTCATAATTAATGTGTGTGCAGCAGTCCTTAAAAAATAATTTTGCAGCTCTTTCACAAATGGGCTTATTTCTTATCTAACCCAGTATTTGAAATTAGGTTGTTGAAAGTCTTGACATTTTGATAATCTTGTGAAATAATATGTTAAGAGGGTTATTGAATAAAAATAAGTTGTCAGCAATATTTGAGAGAAACGTAAATTGAATTATACAGCTAATTGATTATTTTAATGAAAAAGAAAGGTTTCTTTGCCATTTTCTTTTCTTTTTTAAAAAAAATATATTTTATTGATTTTATTACAGAGAGGAAGAGAGAGGGATAGAGAGTTAGAAACATCGATGAGAGAGAAACATCGATCAGCTGCCTCTTGCACACCCCCTACTGGGCAGGTGCCCGCAACCAAGGTACATGCCCTTGACCGGAATCGAACCTGGGACCTTTCAGTCCGCAGACCGACGCTCTATCCACTGAGCCAAACCGGTTTCGGCTCTTTGCCATTTTCAATTACCAAATGATTTCTACTATTTATTTACTTATTTTTGGTAGTAGCTTTATTGAGACATAAGCCATATATAATTTACCTGTTTAAATTGGATAATTCGGTGGTTTTAGTGTATAGTTGAGCAGCCACCTCCACTGTTTAATTCCAGAACATTTTCATCACCTCAGGAAAACCCCTGTACCCTTTAGCTATCACCCCAACTCCTTCCTCCCCAGCCCTCAGCAGCCACTAATCTACTTTTATTTTTTCTTTTAATCTACTTTTATATAGTTGCCTATTTTGGATATTTCCTATAAATGGAATCATATAATACGTGATCTTTTGTGCCTGGATTGTTTTCACTTAGCATAATGTTTTCAAGGCTATATCTGTATTTCATTCCTTTTTATTGCTCACGTAGGGGCTCAGTGCACGAATTCGTGCACCTTGAAAGGAACTGTGGGCCGTGAGGCTGCACTGGGCACAGCGGCAGGTTTCGGCCCATCCTCTGTACCCCCGCCCGGCCCCTCCAACCGTGGCCCCCGGCCCCCGTCTGCCGGCAGCCCTGCTCCCCCGTGCTAATGGCACCGGCCGCACTTGCACCTGCTGACGGCACGGAGCGATTGGGGCCATTCCAGCAGCGGGGGCCAGCGGGGCCGGTGCCATCAGTAGTGTGAGTGGTGGCTGCCAGCCCCGATCGCCCCTCAGGAGCGGGGAGGTGGAGAAGCCCTCAGGGGCGATTGGGGCTGGCCGCTGCCGCTTGCACCTGCTGACTGCACCGAGTGATCTGGGCTGGCGCCGGGCACTGGCAGCAGGTGCGAGTGGTGGCTCCGGTGCTGGCAGCGGGTGCAAGCACCGGGCGGGACTGTGGCATGTGGGAGCAAAGAATTTTCAGTAACCACCAGAGGCTCGCCCCAATGACAGCGACAGGCGTCCCACCTTGGTCTGGCGCCCCTGCTCACCTGCTCCACCATCCCACCATGTTCAATGCCCTCCATGTTCTGCGCTCTGCCGCCTGCTGCCAACGCCTGCCATGTTCTGTGCGTGCCCTCTGGTGGTCAGTGCACGTCATATCGGCCGGTGGTTTGGTTGTTCCGCTGTTCAGTCTATTTGCGTATTAGCCTTTTATTATATAGGATAATATTCTGTTACATGGGTAGTCCACATTTTGTTCGTCTATTCATCAGTTGATGAACATTTGGGTTGTTCCTACCTTTTGTTTATTATGACTAATGCCGCTACGGACATTAATGTGCAAGTTCTGTTCATGGCGTCTGAGTTCATTTTCCTTGGGTGTGTACCTGGGAGGTGCTAGGTCGTTCATGGTGAGCATTCTGAGGATGGTTCCCATGGCGCTCTCCCAGGTCAGCACATCAGGGCCACCAGCAGCTGCTTCCTGTTCGTCTTTTTCGTCTTGTCAGTGTGTGTGGAGATGGGAGTGGCTGGGTTTGCCTTCCTTAAGGCCAGTGCTGTTGAGCATCTTTTCTTGTGTTTACTGGTCATTTGTATATCATTGTAGAAACGTCTGTTATTCCTTGGTTCATTTTTTATGTTGTCGTTTTGTTGAGTTCTAAGAGTTCCTTATATATTCTGGATACAACCTTTATCAGTCGTGTGATTTGCAAATATTTTCTCTTGTTCTCGGCGTTTCTCAATGGTTTCCTTTGAAGCAAAAAGTTTTTAACGAAGTCCAGTTAAATTTTTTGTTGTTGTTTTAATTGTCATAGCTAAGAATACATTGCCAAACCAAGGTCACAAAGGTTTATACCTATGTTTTATTTTAAGATTTTATAGTTTCTCTTTTACATTTAGGTCTGTGATCCATGTTGAGTCCATTTTTATTTTATTTGTTTATTTTTAAAATATATTTTATTGATTTTTTACAGATAAGGAAGGGAGAGGGATAGAGAGTTAGAAACATCAATGGGAGAGAAACATTGATCTGCCTCCTGCACACCCCCCACTGGGGATATGCCTGCAACCAAGGTACATGCCCTTGACCGGAATCGAACCCGGGACCCTTCAGTCCGCAGGCTGACGCTCTATCCACTGAGCCAAACTAGTTAGGGCTATTTTGTTTTTTAAAATATATTTTTATTGATTTAAGAGAGGAAGGGAAAGGGAGAAAGAGAAACATCAATGATGAGAGGGAATCACTGATTAGCTGCCTCCTGCAGGCCCCCTACTGGGGACTGAGTCCTAAACCCAGTCATGTGCCCTTGACCGGAATTGAACCTGGGACCCTTTAGTCCTCGGGTCTACGCTCTGTCCACTGAGCCAAACTGGCTAGGGCGAGTCCATTTTTATATATGGGGTGAGATAGGGAGGCCACGTTCACTCTTTGCATGTGGGTATTCGGTTGTTCAGCACCATATGTTGAAGAGACTGCTCTTTCCCCAGTGAATAGCCTTGGCATCCTTGTCAAAATCAATTGACCACATATGTATATGGCTTCTTTCTGGATGCTAATAATTTTTCGTTTTCCTGATTTATTTGTTTCTTTTGGTGTCAGTTCTTTGCTTACCTTGGAACTTTTTCTACAAGTGGTTTTCCTTCTTTTTAATATATATTTTTATTGATTTCAGAGAGGAAGGAAGTGGGGGAGAGAGGTAGAAACATCAATGATGAGAGAGGGTCATTGATCGGCTGCTTCCTGCATACCCCACACTGGAGATCGAGCCCGCAACCGGGCATGTGCCCTGACTGGGAATCAAACCGTGATTGTATTGCAAGTTTAATGAGGCTTAAAATATTATATTTATTATCTGAGAAAAATATTCTCCAGTAAAATGAACTTTAAATATTTTAAAACGAAGTCTGGTGTGGAGAACTGTAACTACTTTTTCACTTCCCCCAAAGTGTTCTCCGGCGCCGCCTTTGAAAGGGAGGCTCTAGGTAAACATTTAGCAATAAGAGCCGGAGCTACGCCTCGCACAAGCAGAGTCCAAAGTCCTGCTGGCGCGGTGTCTAATCAGACCCGGGACACGGAGCAGTTATGCTGAGTGCTGAAACCATTAGTCACGTCAGCCCCGCAGCGTTTGTTCAGATTTTACCAGCTCGTAAACTGCTTTATGACCCGAAGGAATGCCAGCAGTAAACCAACTCGTAACCAGTGCCCTGGCCCGTGGCAGGCTTCCGCGCCCAGATACGCGTCGGGGAGGAAAACTACTGTGCGGCTGGGATGAGAGCTGGTAGCGTTTGGAGTCCGTCTCCCTGCTTAGTGTTTGGGAAAGGAAACTCATTTTTCAAAAATGTTTTTCGTGCCCTCGGCTATCCTCCTCCATTTAGCTATGAAGTAGCGGTGACCTCAGGCATGAAAATGGCCTGCCCTTTCTTGGAGTGGCGTGACGTTTTCCTATGTTGATACTCTTTTTTTTTTTATTATTGATTTCAGAGAGGAAGGGAGAGGGAGAGATAGAAACATCAATGATGAGAGAGAATCATTGATTGGCTGCTTCCTGCACGCCTCCTACTGGGAATCAAGCCCGCAACCCGGGCATGTGCCCTTGGCTGGAATCGAACCTGGGACCTTTCAGTCCACAGGCCGACGCTCTACCCACTGAGCCAAACCAGCTAGGGCCTATGTTGATACTGTTTATTTTTGTAATCAGTCCCCTGTAAAGTGATAACAATTTCTTGTTATAAATTTTTAACTTTTTGATGATAGGGAGTTTCAAACACATGAAAAGTAAGAGAGTAGCATAATGAACCCCCTCCCCTGTTTCTTTTCTTTCTTTTTTTTTTTTTGAACCCCCTGTTTCAATCACCTGTTTCAACAGTTGCCAAATCATGGTCAGCCTTGCTTCATTTTTTACCCCCCTTCTCCCCAAGAAGGGTTGTTTTGAGACAACTCCTCGCCATTGTCATCTCATTTGTAAAGGTTTCCATATACACTGCAAGAAAACGGGCTTTCTTTCACAACACAGCCGGAATTTATGACATTAAAACCCACAGTACAATCAGTAGTCATGGTTTAAATTTCCCCTTTTTGTCGTTGTTTTTCCTCGATTTGTTCTCCGGGAGCCAAAACAAAGTGCACGTGGCATTGGGGTTGAGCCACCTCATTCTCCTCTCACCCACTGCTCCTTCCCCCTCTTTGTGCGTTTACTGTGGAAGGAGCCCGGCCACTTTCCTGTCCTGCTTATACCGTGTCCTTATTTCTAGCGTTTTCCTGACAGGACAGATTGGGCCTTTAATAAATCCTTCCTATACTTTTGGCCCAGGATACTTTTTTGGGGAAGAGAGCTATCTGGGGGTGTAATTATTGTAAAAAACTAGGTATTTCTTACTTCATTTGAGATGTAATTTTACACACTGGTGAGGTGTTGCCTGTCAGGGCAGGACTTGCTTAAGGTCCAGAGTGGGCTGGTGCCTGCCGCTGTGGCGGGGTCAGTGGTTCCTGTTCCAGGCGGCGGTGCCGGGCTGGGAGGTCGGGCATCACCTCCCTTCCTCTCCCAGCATCAGCCCAGCTTCCTCCTGGAGCCCCGGGGCTGATTCACCCCCGCCCCCTCCCCCACCCCCACCCCCGCCCCCGCGTTTCCCGGACTGGCTGCTGTCCCTCCTCCGCACCCAGCACTCAGGACCCTCACTGGGCTGCCCCCGCCCCCCCATGACTGCGACCTCTCAGCCTCCTGAGCCACTGTCACCTCCCTGGCCCGTTGCTGCGAAGCTGCAGGGCTCGGACCCGGGCTCGGGTCGGTGCGTGTGGACCTGTGGGAAGTGTCCTCGTAGGGAAGTCGCAGGCGTTCTCCGTGTTCTGCTCACACGGGCTGGCGTGTTGTCTGTGCTGAGGAAGTGGGGCGCCGCGGGGACCTCAGACGGCCTGGACAGCAGAGGGGCAGGAGGAGTGACAGGTGGCCCCTCACCAGTCCTTCGTGTCCGGAGAGTCACCGGCTGCTCTGAGCCGGGGGCGTCCTGGGCGACCTTGTCCCAGGCTCGGGGGACCCAGGCTTCTGAGCGTTTCTTGGGCAAACACATCCTGTGGGGCGGGGCCCCCTGTGGCCGCCTGGCTGTTCGCTGGAGACCCGGGGACTGACACCGTGAGGACTTTAAAATGGGATCTTATGCCTTTTAGGTTTTCAGTTGAACTTGAGAGAGAGGAGGCAGGCTTGTCCACATCAGGGCGGGGCCCCGCCGGCCTGTGGCCGCTCTCCCCTCTCCGCAGGTCCAGCTCCGCCGGGCGGGGTGGCTCCCTGCTGGGGGCACCCGGGCCTCGAGCTCCCTGTGGGTGTGGGGAAGGCATTCTGGAACGCTCGTGGCAGCGCCAGCCTCTCCGTGTTCCGGAAGGGCGGGGTTGGGCAGAAGGAGCTCTGACCGCCGAGGCGCACAGACGCCGCCTTCCCAGAGCCGTCCTGTTTGAGGCGGTAAACGTTTGCCAGCCGGTCAGTGACGGGGCATTGATCTGGGGAGCTCTTGTCATTGCCTGATGAGCGGAGCCCATCTCTGGCCAATGTGGGAAGAGGACCCGCTGACCAACCACAGGGAACCAGAGTGACCCTGACGTCTTCCTTAGAATCGGCTTCCTTCCTGTTCATTGATGACCTGACTGTGTGGACGGAAGATAAAGGCCCAGGAGGGCCCCAGCTGGCGGCTCGGTGGGTTAGCATCGTCCCAAGCGCTGAGAGCTCACCGATTGGGTTCCCGGTCAGGGCACAGGCCGGGTTGTGGGCTTGATCCCTAGCAGGGGGCGTGCAGGAGGCAGCCGATCCATGTTTCTCTCTCATGGATGTTTCTTTCTCTTTAAAAAAAAAAAGGGGGGGGTGGGGAACCCAGGAAAAAACCCTTCTTCTCGTCTTCGTGTCTGCGTGATTTTTTGTGTGTGTTTCATTTCCTTTATGCTCACATTTTTATGTTACTGAAAAAATACTGAGCACAGAGGGTTTGCTTTCGTATTTTAAAAGAAGGCCCTGGCTGGTTTGGCTCAGTGGATAAGAGTGTCGGCCTGCGGACCGAAAGGTCCCGGGTTCGATTCCAGTCAAGGGCATGTACCTTGGTTGCAGGCACATCCCCAGTGGGGGGTGTGCAGGAGGCAGCTGATCGATGTTTCTCTCTCATCGATGTTTCTAACTCTCTATCCCTCTCCCTTCCTCTCTGTAAAAAATCAATAAAAAAAATATATATTTTTTAAAAAAAGGACCTCAGAAATGCACAGGTTGGTTCCGTTGGAGAATGTGACGTACCATTGAATGCGGACCGTGGGGCCTCCAGTTGAGTGAAGCCCGTGACCACATCCAAACTCTTTCTGCTCCTCAGACAACTTGATAAGCCTTTTTCAAAACACACACACACAGAAAGCAAAACTAGACTCTTCTGTACACTCATAAGCCTTGTAACGAGGCCGTGTCCACCTCGGCCTCGGCGGCCGTCGCGGGCCTCGGAGCAGCGGCCCCCGTCGGGCGTGTCCCTGAGGGTGGCGCTGGGTTCTTTTCTGCGCTCAGAACCACGGCCTCGACCGTCACTGAGAGCGACTGCGAGTCTCACTCTCACGTGAAAGCTCTTCCCTCCACACTCACACCGGGCCCTGGGCCGCAGTCCAGCCTTTCTCGGTACCGCGGGTGTCGGGCCTGGAAGTGGGTTCTAGAAGACTCGGATAAGTTGGTAGACTCCGGTTTGTTTTTCTCCCGGAGACACTTACTCCCTGTGGGAAACACGCTTGTCACGGAGTACAGGGAACGCTCGACGGCAGTTTGGACGAGAGAGGGTTGCCCACCAGAACGTTGCCCGCGGCCGGTGCCGGGGGTGGGTCCCTGTCTGGCCCGCGGTGGTGAAGGCTGAGGAAGTGGTTGCTGCCGCCGGTGGGACTCGCGGGCCTCAGTGCGGGCTGGATCGTTTCTTATTCCCTGGCATAGTTTTGTTCTAGTGTTTTCCAGCTCAGTATGTTTGGAAATAAACGGCAATCCTGTTGAACAAGAATTCCACGGCCTGTGTTCAGGTAGGAGAGTGTGATGTGCACAGCCGGGGCCCGGAATATAGGGAGGGGTGGCGGAAAGCCTTCTGGGAGCAGGGGGATGTGCCCCCGAACGGTCCGTGTCTGAGCGCTCTGGGCTCCCGGGCTGGGCCGGGAGCGGCCTCGTAAGAGCCTAAGGGCCGGTGGAAGGACGAGCTGTGGCCGGGCGGCCGCCGGGCGAGGATGGAGGTGTGGGCTGCGGGACGGCCCGCCCCCGGACGGGTGTGTGTCCTGTGAGGACGGAGGTGTGGGCTGCGGGACGGGTGTGTGTCCTGTGAGGACGGAGGTGTGGGCTGCGGGACGGGTGTGTGTCCTGTGAGGACGGAGGTGTGGGCTGCGGGACGGGTGTGTGTCCTGTGAGGACGGAGGTGTGGGCTGCGGGACGGGTGTGTGTCCTGTGAGGACGGAGGTGTGGGCTGCGGGACGGGCCGCCCTCAGACGGGTGTGTGTCCTGTGAGGACGGAGGTGTGGGCTGCGGGACGGCCCGCCCTCAGACGGGTGTGTGTCCTGTGAGGACGGAGGTGTGGGCTGTGGGACGGGCCGCCCTCAGACGGGTGTGTGTCCTGTGAGGACGGAGGTGTGGGCTGCGGGACGGGCCGCCCTCAGACGGGTGTGTGTCCTGTGGCCCGTTCCTGTGGGGAAGGGGTGGGGGGGCGTGGAGCACAGTGTTCCCGTGACCAGTGCTGATCTCAGCGTGACCCCTGGCTCTGCGCGTGGACACAGCGCGCCCTCGCTCACGGTTGCGTCCACTGTCCATTTGATCCTCCCGACGAGCCTCAATCGCAGGGTTGTCCCTCTTCACCGAGGAAACGCGCTCGGATCAGGCATTTTGCAACAGGAGCAGGGCGGCGGCGGCGGGCCCCGAGCCTGCCTCCGCCAGTGTGTCCGTTGCTTCGTTTCAGCAATTTCTTTAAGTGCCCTTCATGCCTTCTGAATAAATTCATGCCTTCTGAATAAATTCATACCTTCTGAATAAATTCATGAGAGAATCATGTGCCGACCGGGCTCTGTTGTGACCTCCTCCTCCCTCCTCACGTATGACCCCTTCCTTGACTAGCAAGCCCTGTTGTGACACGTATCACTGATGAGCTGTTTTCAGTTTATTGTTATTTTTAAGTGTACAGTTCAGTTATTTTTAGAACATTCAGAGTTGTGCTGCCATTACTACTGTCTGATTCCAGAACATTTGTCCACCCTCCAGGATACCCCAGACCCGTTAGCAGTCACTCCCCGGCCCTGCCCAGCCCCTGGCGACCACTAGTCTACTTCCCGTCTCTATGGGTTTGCTGTTCTGGACATTTCTTAGAAACGGAATTACACAGTATGTGGTCTTTTGTGATTGGCTTCTTTCACTTGACACGTTTGTAGCATGTATCAGTGTTTTCTTTTATGGCTTCAGAATAGTGCAGGTTTTGCTTACCCATTTGTCCGTGGGTGGACGTTGGGTGGTTTCTGGTTTGGGCTGCTGTGAATAGCGCCGCCATGAACACCTGTGGACAAGCTTTGCGCAGATGTACGTTTCACTTCTGCTGGGTCTGCGCCCAGGAGTGGCGTCGCAGAGTCAGGTACCGCCGTTCAGCGTTGGAGCAACGGCTCGACTGTTTCCCGCCAGGCCTCATCCCCGTTTCTCCAGCTCTTTGCCAACACGTGGTACTTGTCCTCGTTATTCCAGGCACCCTAGTGGGTGTGAGGTGGCGTCTCCTGTGGTTTTGATGTGCATTTCTGTGTGGCTGATGATACTGACCATCTTTTCATGTGCTTATTGGCTGTTTGTGTATCTTTGGGGAAATGTCTATGCAGATCCTTTTGATGCCAGAGGAGGTATTGGGCCAGGTTTCTCCGACACGAGTGGGGATGAGGAGGAGGTTCTTGGCCGCCACTGAAATAAGCATTTTCAGACGTCCACGGGAGGGGGGAGGGGGGAGGTTTATTGGCGTGGAGTTACAGTTCCTGGGTTCCGCGGTCCCCTGCCCCTCAAGCCAGTCCAGCTGGAAAGGGTGCAGCTGGGCTCCTGCAGAGCCAGAAGCAAGACCAGTGTCCATTACTATTATTCTGTTCCATGTTGCAGCCGCATGTGGTTCAGCGTTCCGGCCAGATGAAGTGTGTTAGTTCATGTGTGGAGTCCAACACGGCCGTGCGCCACGTGGGCACGGGGCGGGGGGGGGGGCATCGCCTGCCACAGGAGCCCCACCAGGGAGAGGAGAAGAGAGCTGCCATGTGGGACGTTTCAGTGCCAGGTTTCGCGTGTTTGCACTGGCCACGCCCACCTTGGCCACGGGTTCACTTTCAGGTGTGATTGACAGACAAGCACCTTCCCACGTCACTCAGACCTTTCCTGGGCAATGGGTCTAAATTGCCTCAGTCTCGTCCCTTCCCCTGTCGGTCAGTGGGAGCAGCCGTGGAGGTGTTCCGTGCACCTGGCACAGCGGTGTGAGTGACACGTCTGCGTTATTGTCTCCCCTTTCACTCCTTTCTGGTTAAGCAGTAACCAGGTTATTGCAATGGCATCACTTAGCCCATTTTTTCATTGCGTTCTCTTTTTATTAGTGAGTTGTAAGAGTTTTTATATATTTTGGATACAAGTCCCTTATCAGATATATGAATTAGCACATTTCTTTCTTCATTCTGTGGCTTATCATTTCTTTTTTTTTATTATTGATGGATGACTCCAACCAACTGAGCCACACTGGTCAGGCTGATGAAGTCCAATTAAAAATTATTTTCTTGCTTGTGCTTTTGGTTTCATATTTAAGAGTCTCTTCTTTGCCTAACCCAAGGCCACAAAGATTTATACCTGCATTTTCTTCTGAGAGTTTTGTAGTTTAACTCTTTTATGTCTTCGATTCGTTTTGAGTTAATGTGTGTATGTGGTGTGGGGAGGGTCCGTGTTTACTCCTTTGCATGTAGATTCAGTGTCCCAGCGCCGTTTGAGCTGCTCTCCCCGCTGGGTGTCTCGCAGCAGTGCCTTCCTGCGCGCTTCCTACCGTGGAGCCCTGCGTGTTCCCCTTCCGGTTTCCTCCGCCTCGCACCGTGTCCTGAGTTCATTGGTCATACCTGCAGCAGGAGTCCATTTTTTTGTTGCTGGTGGTTTCCCATTGCGTGAATTCTTCTGTTCGTGAACAACTTGGGTTGCAATTGGTTGTTGGCAGTTAGAATAAAGCTGCTCTGAGCATTCTTGCATCATAACTGGGTCATAGGCACACATATGCTAGCTTAAGAGCTACAGACGTAAATGGGGGTGGGGGCATGATAGCTATTCTGTGTCGAGGAGAGTGGGAGATGGTTTCCTTGGTGACCAGTTTTCAAAGAATCGGAGTGACCATCTGAGCTGGCCTGGAGCTAAGGTGGTGCTGGCGCCCCCGGGAGTTAGACGCAGCGCTGTTTTGCTGAGTGAAAACACAGGCTTGGTAACGTGCTGCCTACTCGACGATTACGTCAAGACAGCGAGGACAGTAAGTGGAGTTAAGTTTTTCCCTGTCTTTTAAAACGGAAAAAAAAAAAATCCTCTCGATTGACTTTATTGGAGTGACATTGGTTTACTAAAATTACATAGGTTTTAAGTGTCAAATGGACCGTTGTTCATGTTTTAAGAAGTGTGAAGAATCACGTGTGGGGAAGAAAGATCCGTAACCAGGAATAAAATACCAAGCGCTTATGTGAACTTGGGCTTTGTGTTTTCTCCGTTTGCTTATTTATCAGAAGCAGGCAGCACTGTGCTGCAGGTTTTAGAGATTGTTAGGGCATCCCTGACACATGGCGGTGTTCAGAAATTAGCACGGGTGGGTTTAATGTTTTTCTGTGTTTTTTTAAAATATTTTAATTGATTTTTTTACAGAGAGGAAGGGAGAGGAATAGAGAGAAACATCGATGAGAGAGAAACATTGATCAGCTGCCTCTTGCACACCCCCTACTGGGGATGTGCCCGCAACCAAGGTACATGCCCTTGACTGGAATCGAACCTGAGACCCTTCAGTCTGCAGGCCGACACTCTATCCACTGAGCCAAACCGGTCAGGGCTAATGTTTTATCAAATACTAGAGGCCTGGTGCACAAAATTCGTGCATGGGGTGGAGGTCTCCTCAGCCTGGCCTGTACCCTCTCCAATCTGGGACCCCTCGGGGGATGTCTGACTGCCGGCCTGGTCGCCCCCAACTGCCCCCCCTGCTGACCTTGTTGCCCCCAACTGCCCCGCTGCCAGCCTGGTCGCCCCTCACAGCACCCCCCTCCCCCCCCCCCCCCCCCCCCCCGCCGGCCTGGTTGCCCCACGCAGCCTGCTGTTCAGTCATTTGGTCGTCCCTCACTAACCCCCCTGCCAGCCTGGTTGTAGACAGCCATCTTGTGAGGGCATGAGGGTTAATTTGCATATTGCCTCTTTATTATCTAGAATTTGGGGTGGAAGAGAGTAAAGGAAATTTAAAGTACATTAAGTCCTAACTAGTCAACAGGTTCTATGACTTTAAGCAAAACAACGTGTAATGAAACCACTTTCCCATAAGCTAATGTATATGACAGGATTCCTATGGCATCTCATCAATGCTCTGAGGAAACAGTATCGTCCAAGGACCTGCTGTTTAAGGCCAGACCTCCCTTCTCACGTCTCTTCAATGGGACCATGTCACACATGTGAACTAATCATAACAGGAAGTGGGTGGATAGTATTTGGTTGCTAAAAATGCCCCCAAATTACTGATCCCTGAAATTAACCCTTTGCACTCACTTGCTTTTTTCTCGATTCCTTTATTCTACTCGGGATTTAATTTTTTAAATACCCCAGATTATACAAAGCGTGGCAGTAGAATAAAAAACTGGAGTTTCGCCGAAACCGGTTTGGCTCAGTGGATAGAGCGTCGGCCTGCAGACTCAAGGGTCCCAGGTTCGATTCCGGTCAAGGGCATGTACCTTGGTTGCGGGCACATCCCCAGTGGGGGGTGTGCAAGAGGCAGCTGATCGATGTTTCTCTCTCATTGATGTTTCTAACTCTCTATCCCTCTCTCTTCCTCTCTGTAAAAAATCAATAAAATATATTTAAAAAAACAAAAACAAAAGAAAACTGGAGTTTCTTTTCATACAAACTTATTTATTTGGATTTTTTTATATTTCAAATTATTGATACATTCAAAGAGTAATTTTAATCTCGACATCCGAGTGCAAAAGGTTAAGTTGCCTTCCTTGAGTGTATTAATTTGCTGGTGTTTTGCAAACTTCTTACTTTCTAGAGTTGCTCTCCCGCCCTGCTTAGTTGTGGCTGCCTTGCTTATTAAGTAGGTACCGTTTTATCAGCGCCCTGTGCTGTAAGTCTGCGATTAGTGTCTGCTAGAAACCAGCGACCAGTCTCAGACTCCGAGGCGGGAGCTGGAAGGGTAAGGTAGGACCCATTCTGACAGGAGCCCCTTTCTGACCTTCCGTCTCAGACAGGCGAACCCCGAGGCATCCTGGGAGGAAGGGGTGTTGGCATTCTCTTCCTCGTTGCTCACGTCCTCCCGCCCGGCTCTCAGTATGAGAGCGTCCCCGTCTCTGGGACGGCCTACGGCCGAGGCTTTGTGCGGGGATGCAGTGAGGCTCTTCCTTGATTTCGCATCCTGCTGCAGGCCCGCCCTGAGCTCATTTCCTGTGTCCTCTGGCTGGTGATGGGCCGGGCGTCCGCCCTCAGTGTGGGTCATGCGGGGTCCTGCCCAGCTGACCCTCGGCGTCATCCGGAACCCGAGGGGGCCCAGCACAGTGTACTGCCTTTTGTCTTCAGAGCAGCTGAACAGAGTGCCGAGGGTCAAGTTGGTCAGTTACTAAGATTCTTAGATGCGTATCTTATTAGCGAGTCAGATTTGGAATTAGAAAACCATCTCTAGCATGACGTAGCATGACGTAGCGTGGCGTGGCGTGGCGTGGCGTGGCGTGGCGCTGCACTGCTGAACTTGCCAAAAGCCGCTCGTGTGACTGGTTGGTCTGAACTGCCTTGGTCTGGCTGCCGTGGAATCTGTACCACCAAACTGGGATTACGTGTAGGTAATCCCAGTAGCTGATTTGATAAAGCGGTCTGTATGCTTATCAATGTATTTTCTTTATCAAAATTACAGTTTTTACTCAGAATTCAGTAGAGAATGATCAGAAAAACTAAAGAGAAACCAGTGAGTAACATCACTGTGGTCTGCTCCCCCAGAATAGAGCCCTGAGAGCCAGCGGCACCTGTGGAAGGAGCTGGTGCAGGCGGGCTGCTGGGCGGGTCATCCACGCAGCGAGGGCCACGGCCGCCGCGTAAGGACAGGGCTGTCTTCTGTGGCTGGCACACTGAAGCTTGGGACGTTGGTTTTGTAACCTTAGTTGGTGTGTTAGCGTCTGGCGAAGCAGTGAAGTGAGCTCTGTTCACGTTGTGCCGTGAGAGCACAGACCTGACCCGGTCTGCAGTTGGGTTACTCAGCCCGTGAGCTGGAAGCACAGGTTTGGAGCGGATCAGCTTTACCTCCGTTCCAAGATCAGTGTGTGTGTTTTTTGTTTTTATAAAACATTTGTTGAAAATGATTTCAAGTATATAATCCATGCATTTTTTTCTTTTTATAAATTTTTTATTGACTTTTAAAGAGGAAAGGAGAGGGATAGAGAGATAGAAACATCGATGGGAGAGAAACATCCCACAGGCCCCCTGCTGGGGATTGGGCCCGCACCCAGGCATGTGCCCTGACCGCAAACCGAACTGGTGACCTTTTGGTTCATGGGTTGATGCTCAACCACTGAGCCACACCACCTGGGCGCGTCTTTTTTTTAGCAGCAAAACTCTTTAGAGTTGTCTGTTCTTACTGTCTCCACTCCCTTCTCCCTAATCAGACTTTTGTCCCCACCACACCCTCAACACGGCCGCTTTTGTCGAGGCCACTGTGGTATCCTTGGGGCCCAAACTAGTGGTCAGTTCTCAGCCCTCACTGCCTCGGGGGAAGCCTGGCTGCCTGCCTCAGAGCCGGGCTCTTCTCGGCTCCGCAGGTTCCTCTTCTCTCCCAGCCGGTAGTGGAGCTCCGGGCCCAGTCCTCAGTCCCTCCCTAGCCCTGCCGACTCCCCGGGGACCGCATCCGGGTCTGTGACTGATACCAGGGTACAGCCAGTGCCCCAGTTCCCAGCCTGCGCCCCGTTCCTGGAATCCGCCCCGCAGAGCCGCTGCCTGCCTGAGGTCCGCTCCATCCTGCCCCGCTCACTTGCTGGCCAGCGCCTCGGGCCGGGGTCCCCTCACCTGCACACCCAGTCCTGCAGGAAGGCCTGTCGGCCCCGTTCACAGTCGAGTCTAACCACCTCCACGCTCTGTCCGACCGCTGGCACCCAGGAGTCCGGCCCCGTTCACAGTCGAGTCTAACCACCTCCACGCTCTGTCCGACCGCTGGCACCAGGAGTCCGGCCCCGTTCACAGTCGAGTCTAACCACCTCCACGCTCTGTCCGACCGCTGGCACCAGGAGCGTGGCTGTCCTGGCCCACCACACGCCCTGTTCCCAGGTCCTCTTTATCCAAGGGCTTATTGTCATGATGTGCTTGTGCATGCGTGTTCTGCTTTTCTCGGTCTTGCTCCACTAGTATGTGAGCGCCATGAAGGCAGGGACTTGGTTCACAAACCTCTCCTACTGCCTAGAATGGTTCCCGGCAAAAAGTAGGTGCTCAGTACAGGTCTCACCGGTTCTGTTTCAGAGGAAAGCCTCTCGGGTGCTTGCAGATTCGGGGGATCGCTGCGGGAGGGCAGCAGCGTTCCCCCCGGGCTGCGGGGCGCGAAGGGCTTTCGCTCACAGTCGTGGTTCTTTAGTCAGCTCCTCCCCCCGTCAGTCAGCACCTCGTCCCGGGCAGGAGTGCGGGCTCCTCCCTGCGGCCTCCCGCACGCTCAGGGGGAGCCTGTGTCCCAGCTGGCCTGTCCTACTTCCGCAGCCAGACCTTTCTCCACCTCCCCGCGAGCAGCTTACACTGCAGCCCGGCCAGGCCTTGTGCCTCCCAGAGCCTGTGGTCCCCTCTCCATGCTGGTGCAGCCGCTGCTTTCTGACCCGTCCTGCTGGGGGATGTGCACACACGGGCCCGCACACAGGGCTCCCACCCGCTCTGTCCTCACACAGCAGAGACTTCAAGGTTGGTTGAGCTGTTACTGCTCGTTTTTGCCTCTGCCTCTCTCCTCCACGTCCTCCTTCCAAAAAAAATGTCAGGTTCCCTCACAGTTGGTTTTTTTCCTCTCGCTTTTAACGGCTTCACTGGGATAGAATCCCACCCATATAGCTGTTTCTTTAAGTTCTTTATAGTCCTTACCTTGCTCGTCCATGTGCGACACGCAGTGTGTTCCTGTCCCGCCCTCTGTCACCCCAGGAGGACCGAGTGGCAGGGAGCAGCCCTGTGGCGGGCCCCTGGGGGAGGCTTTGCTCAGTGAGGAGGGCTTGGGAAGAACTGGACTGCAGGCCTGCATTCCTCCCACCATGCTGGGCCTGCTGGGGATGGGTCTGAAAGCGGCGCCCCTCCCCCAGGACAGAGCTTCCTAGGACAAGCAGAGGGTGCCCACGAGAGGACACTGCTGCCAGCAGAAGGTGCTGCCGGCTGCTGCCTGCGGCCAGCAGCGGGCAGTGCAGGCGGCAGAGGACTGGCCGCCAGCCTTCGCTCTGTCTGCTCCGGTAGCCGGGCCTCTCCTCGCAGGGGTAACTCCGGGCGTGAGGGCGAGTTTTCAGAGCTGTTGGCTTTATGAGCAGTGTAGGTAAAGAAGGCCCGGAGGACGTGAGCTGGAGGGGAAGGTGGAAGAGGATGGACAGGCCCTAGAAAGCTGAGCAGCGGTGAGGGAGCAGGACCGGGGCTGGGTCCGGGAGGAGAAGCGGGTGGCCAGCCTTTCTTGTTTTTTTTCTTTTTTTTAAATATAATTTTACTGATTTCAGAGGCAGAGAGAGGGAGAGAGATTTAGAAACATCAGTGATGAGAGAGAATCATCTATCGGCTGCGTCCTGCACGCCCCCCACTGGGGATGGAGCCTGTGACCTGGGCATGGGCCCTTGCCCGGGAGTCGAACCCGGGACCCTTCAGTCTGCAGGCCGACACTCTATCCACTGAGCCAAACCGGCCAGGGCCGCCTTTCTTTTCATGGCATGGCTGCTGCTGCTTCGTAGATGCACACTCAGGTGAAGGACATACACGAGTTATGATTTCTCTGAGTTAAATTTTGGAACGGGCACATTAGAGGGTAGCAGGACCCTCCCGCATTCGTCCCTGTGTCTGTCTTGGCGAGGGTAATCCCAAGAGCAGGAGGCAGCTCAGAGGGCCTCGTGGGGAAGGTGACTAGAGGTGGCCCCGCCTCCTTTTCCTCGCTGTGCTACTCAGACCGCAGGCAGGCGTCGGCCTTGGGTCAGGGCTGCGAGGGGACGTGGACCCCGGCTTTCTCCGCAGACGAGGCTGACGCTGCTCCAGAGGGGGGCCTCCGCTGGCTCCCCGGCCGCCGGGGGTGCCGGGGTGCGGGAGCAGGTGCGCTGGGGGTGCTCTGAGGTAGTGGGCGGGGGCTTCACGCGCCCGGAGACCTTGCCTTGGGCCTGTCTCAGGAAATGAGGTCAAACAAAACGGAGCACTGACCCTTTCCTGCGGCAAGTTGTACTTCAGAACAAACAGGGACCTTTCCAGAGGTGTGTGCCCTGGAAGCGGAGGGTGGCGTGTCGTTGGCCCTTTCCGGTCTTCGGCTCGCACACGGGCACAGACAGCTCCCAGGCCGGCCGGCGGTGCCTAGGCAGACCGTTCGTTTCAGCTGGCCTTCCTGTTGCACAGCAATGAGGGAATTCTGAACTGGACATCGCGAAGGAAGGAGCCATCCGTGCGTGTCGGAATGTGCAGGCCACCAGAGCACCTTCCGTTCCCTCCAGTCTGCGCTCTCCGATGCGTCGGGGGAAATGCTGGTGAAGTCGGCGATCCGTGACACTCGCGGTGGGGGGCGGGTCCTGGCTGGACACTGGCTGTCGTGGTTTGGAGTTTGCAGGTCAATCTCCCTGCCTCCCCGCCCCGGCAGGTGCGGGAGCCTGCGGGGCACCTGCTGCGTGAGGCGTGCGCTGGGCTGCGTGCGCCAGGGCGGCGTGGGCCTTTGGGCGCTCAGTTGACAGGTGCGTCCCTGTGTGACCTGCCCGGTGGAACGCGAGTGGAGCTAGGCTGCCTTGTGGCTGGTAATGAGGCTGGGCTCCGGGGTGACGTTGGTGACACAGCTGGTTTACTTGTTGTTAAACGTGACACACAAATAATGCAGAATAAGCGATCAGGAGGCAGAATGTCACCCGGCGATGGCAGGAGCTCTGTTGGATGAGAACTTGCTACGTGCTGGGCATGGTGCTGCCTGTGCGGTGGGACCATCCACTGTAATCCTCGCATGGCCTCTCGGATGAGTCCTGGCTCTCGGTTAGCGGGTGAGGAGCCGCCTGGAGAGGCGGGACTGCAGGTGACCGGCCCGCGGTGTTTGGATTGATCACAGCTTGCCTGACCGTGAGGATGCGCCTTCTCGTTACTAACGCCCCGTGGTCTTGGGGAGCTTAGCGCCCCCGCCCTCATCCCGTGACCCATACTCTGTTCTTAAATGTAGAATGTGTGTGTGGATGCTTCTAGTGACTCACGAATCAATGGCCTGGAAGATGGCTGTCTCCCCTGCGGGCTCCACACTCCTCGCCGTCTGCTGTCTGTGCCTTCCTGCACTTCGGTGGCTGGTCCAGGTGACACTGGCTCTGTCCCTCTGTCATCCCAGCGTGCACTGTAAGAAACCGTGTGCATATTGGTATTCGCATCAGCAGGGAGCCGGCTTCGCACAGAGGCGTGTGCTGTGAAGGTCACGGGCTTCGCACAGGCTCTGTGCCTTGACGGGTCCCAGAGGACCGGCCCGCAGACGCGTGACGGGCTCACCGCCTCCCGGGCCGCGGCTTCGGGGCGCGCCGCCTCCGCAGGAGGACAGACACTCGTAGGTGGTCCTGGAGGGTCGTTCAGCAGTGACCCAGCAGGAGCCAGATGGGAAGGAAGCAATGGAATTAGACAGCTGGAGAGAGGAAGCAGAGAGGAAGGAAGGCGTGGCTGACCAGGGGCAGGCCCGAGACGCTGGGCAGGTGGCCTTCCTGTGACAGCCGCCTGTTGGAATGAGGACTCCCTGTGCGGCGTCCCCACCTGGCTCCTCGGCTCCTCGCCGACGCAGGCCGAGCCTCGCTTGCTGTGAGTCAGGGAGATGAAGGCCGCCTCCGGCTCTCCCGAGTCCGACCTCACGTGGGGGAAGGCGGCGTTGGCTCCCCTGGCGTGTGGCCTGACTGTCAGCGGGCAGGGCTCCGTCTGGAGAACAGTATGTGGAATTCGTTCCGCTTTCTCACACGGTGACTCCTCCTAACGGGGATTTGTGGCTGACGCCCTGGGAGGGTATTCTGTCATTTGAAAAGTGATCTTAGTTATAAACAAACCAAACCCATTTAGTGTAACTTAAGCACATTTTCCAAAAACTTGGGGATAGGTGTTAATCTCCTGTCGGCGTGTCAGCAGCCTGAGCTGTGGGAATGAGCCTCCGGCGGGTTTGGAACTGCACCCTCCCCGGCGGTACTTGTAGAAAGGGCCTGCTCTCCGGCCCGCGCTAGGCCCAGCCTGCTCTCAGCTCTCGCCTGTTGTCCAGTTCTCATGGGCTAAGCCGTGGTGCCCCGCGGGCATTGAACTCGTGCCCTGTCTGCTTGATTGTTCTGCCTGGGGCTTGGTACACTGGGCCCCTTCCTCCCGGTACAGAGATTAGATGGCAGCACCTGGGGGTGCCTCCCACAGTGCCGGTGCCTGCGCCCCGCCTGCCGGGCCGTGCTGTGGGCAGCAGCAGGTCTCCGCACGGCTGTTTGTGCCAGGGCCAGAGCGGTAGCTGGCATTGACCCGAGGAGGCCTTCCTAGGAGGGAGCCCTGCCCTGTGCCTGTGGGACAGAGGTCTGTCCCTGTCGCCTCCGCATGGCACTTGGCCTTGGGAGCCTGTGTCTTCCTTTCTTGTTTGATCGGGAGCATCTGTAAGACCATCTCCAACTTAGGACCACAGCGTGGCTGAGCCCGAGGGCACGCGCTGGCAAGGGGCAAAGAGGAACACCCCAACTGCCTTTGGGGCTGCTGCCTGAGACAGCCCTCTTCCCTCAGGCGTCCCTCCGGCCTCCAGTGGCTCAGATAGCGAACCAAAGCGGTCCGGCCGGTGGGCGCAGTGGCTGAATGTTGACCTCTGAACCAGGAGGTCCCAGTTCGATTCCTGGTCAGGGCACAGGCCGGGTTGTGGGCTCCATCCCCAGTGTGGGGCTTGTGGGAGGCAACCGATCAATGATTCTCTCTCATCACTGATGTTTCTCTCTCTCTCTCCCTCTCCCTTCCTCTCGGAAATCAATAAAAATGTATTTAAAAAAGCAAACAAACCAACCAAGGGAGGCATCAGGTCCTCACTGCCCGTGATTCGCTGTCTTTCAGCCAGAGACCCTCTCCTGCCGGGTGTCCTGGCCGAGCTCTGTGCAGGAGCCCGGGTCCGGCTGCCTCCGGTCCTGCCCCCGGACAGCCCTCAGTCTGCCCCGGACCCCTGTGCCCTGGAGACTTGGACAGAGGGAGGGTGCAGGCCGGTCGTGTTGCCGAGTGCTCCTTCGGTGTGCGTTCCCTTCCTTCCGTTTCCTCGGGGTGAAGCTCAGGTTATGTAACTTCGGCAGGTGACCGCGCCTTCTCCGTCACGTGATTGATGACCTTCACTCGGTGGCCAGGTTAGGTGGTGTCTGCCAGGCTGCACTGCGGAGCCGCTTGTCCCCGCAGGATGGGCGGGCTTGCTTGGGATGCACTTTGTAACTGTCCCACTCCGCACCAGCGTTTACCTTCATTAGCTTCCTGGCCTCACCTGGGCTCCTGGTGTCCTAACCGGCGGTCGCCGTGACTGTCCCTTCTCATGTGGTTCACCGTCTTCCTGTGAGCGCTTTCTTCCTTGCACAGGGCTCGCCTGCTGCTCCCTGACCGAGCTCGGGAACGCGCGGAGCCGGGTTTCTTTGCTGCAGCAGGTGTTTCGAAACCACGATCTGACACTAGATAGGCTTGTTGTTGGGGTGTTGCTGCGCCCGGGCCGCTCGGCGGGCAGAGCTGTACGCTGTGGACACGCATGTACGTCTGGTGTTCTGTATCCCATGCAGTGAGCCGTGAGTTCACCCGGGACCTCCAGGTCTCACCCAGCGCTCTGGGGTACCTTCTCCCTCCCCGTAATCCCACTCTGGCCCAGGAGCCTGGCTTCCGGTTCCTCAGACTGTGTGCCCATCTCCACTTTCACCCCGTGCCCAGCACGGATGTCCTCACCCAGCATCACCCCTCTTGGGCTCCGCCTTACAGGGGAGTCGAGGGGAGACGGGGCCGGAGGAAGGAGAGGGACTGGGGCTTGCTGCCTGCCCCTCTCCCGTGGCGTGACAGCGAAGCGTTTTCTCGTGGTGGTGGCGGGTCCCAGTGTGCGGCTCCCACGCTCGCGGAGGCCCCGGCCTCAGCTGGTCCAGCCCAGGAAGCCCCACCTTGAGCCTAGAAACCCCAGTACCAGTAGCAGCACTGCCCCTCAGAGGTCTCACGTCAGCAGCACAGGGCCCTGTGCAGGGGCCGAGACCCCACGCCTTCCCTTTGGGCCTTACTGACGGGCTTTCTGCACCTGCTCCGCGGTAAGTCAGGGGTCGGCGTGGCTTCTTTACTACCCGGTTAATAGTTCTTTGCATTAAAGTTTCTCCGTTCCAATAACTGCTGTGGTTTCTGTCTCTGACCCTACCCTGTCCAGATGGCAGGGCCACCATGGCCCTGTGTGGACATTGGCTCACACCCTGTTTGAAACGTCACTTCTCCTTGTCACCTGCTGACGTCCTGTCAGTGTGAGCTCATGGCCTCCGTGCCTGTGTGGTCTGCACCGGGTTGGGCTTTCTGTCCTGGGTTTAGCTAATCTATACCGATAACAGGCTAATATGCAAATGGTCGTCACACCATCATGCCATAACAGCCAATCAGCAGGGACCTGAGGCTGCTTGGCGCCGGGCTGGGCCGGGGGACCTGAGGTCGCACACTGCGGGGCTTGACGGGAGACCTGAGGCTGCGCCACCTACCTGGTGGAGCTTGACGGGGGTGGGGCCGGGGCTGGCCGGGTTTGGGTCTTGTGCGATTTCGAGGCAGAATACAAGTTATGTCAACATTGAGTATGTCTGAGCAAGGATGGAGAGGGAGCGTGGCACGATGCAGGGGCTCGGGGTCCAGATAGGGGTCTGTGACTTTCCGTGTTGCTGCTTGGTTTGCACATTTAAACCGCTCGCAAGCTCTGGGAGTCCGGGTTTGTGGGGTGTCCGGTGTGGATTGGGCCCCCGCCCGGGGAACAGCGTGGGGACCACAGCAGCGCTCACTCCTGGGCGGTGCCCTTCCCCCAACGCGCCCTCCGGGGAGACAGACGCATCTGATTAGTGGGGTGTTCTTCTTCACGGTAAAATGGAAGGTCACCCCAAAGGTACTGGGGGGGGGTCTTCAGTGGCTGTTTAAACACATTGCCACGCGCAGGGTTTGGGGTCATTTCTGGTCACGTTTGAAAGAAATAAAGATGAACCACAGGCGACCTGAAGTTCTAGCACAGGGTTTTCTGCCCTGGCCTTCACAATAGGAACCCGGGCCTGCGTTCCCTTTCCTGCCTCTGCCGATGGGCACTGGCAGCCGGGGCAGCAGCTCACCGCCGATGGCACCGAGAGCCTCCTGGGCGCTGGCAGTGAGCCAGGGTGGGCCACACGGTCCTAGGCAGCTGTTGAAGGAGCAGCAGTGGAGAGTCAGGCCGGTGAGTCTGGAGCCCAGGCAGCAGCCAGGACGGGCAGGGCTGCTTTTGGAGACGATGCAGATGTCGGTTAAAGCAGCACAGGAAGCCCTGGCCCCCGCCCCGTTCCCCCATGGGGTGCTCTGCAAGAGGTAGTGGAGGAGCTGAGAAAGAGGGATAGAGAAAAAACGTAAGGATGTAGGCCTGAAGGTGTAGGAGAGGTGGGTGCTAGACGACCGGGGGGCAGGAGGCCAAGCGTGTGGCTTCTGGTCCGGCTCTGCCACCTGCTCTGTGTTCCTGGAAGGAAGTCACACAGACACTGAGCTCCTGGGCGACTGTCGCAGGCGAGTGCCAGCCGGGGCTCCTGAGGACAGAGGTGGAGAGGACAGAGGTGGAGACGGCTGTCCTCACGCCCTAGGCAGCTCCGGCTGGGGAGCCAAGCCCTGTGAAGGCTCTGGGGAGGGAGCTGCTTGTCTCCCAGCCTCGGGGCAGCATGGGGGGCACCATTGTCCACACTCTGAGCTGTTCTAGGGTCATTCACGGGAGGCGGGTTAACGGGAGAAAACGCCCTGAGTTGTTACGGAGGCCCATGTGTGGGTGCCAGGTGACTGGCACCCCAAGCTGCATTGGGCAGAGGTTGAGGTGCCCTTCTGACTGAGGAGAGGGGGCCGGGGTCTGGGACCCCCAAGGGGAAGCAGGGAGTTCACGGGCAGAGGAGAAGGAGCAAACTGGCACCACGTTCTAGCTGGCCACCAGAAGCAGAGGGGCACGGGGTAACAGAACGGTGGGCCAGCTCCCCCGGCCCCACGCAGCTCCCGTCCGTGCCCGGGACGCCCTTCCTTTCAGCAGGTTTCTACCTGGGTTCCTGGAGGCAGGTCATGGGGGGCGGGCCAGGGGTCTCTCTGAGTCTTTTGTTTCTTAAAAACCAGCTTAAAATCTGTTTCCCAAAAGGCACATTGCAGGATGGCCAGCCTGTGGCCCCCTCGGCAGCCATCCCTGTTCCTTGGCCTGCACCTGAGCCACCCCAGCCCATGCCTCCCTCTGTGGCCCCTGTCCCTCGGGGCCCACACCCGCTCTTGGTATAGGGACGGCATTCATGTTGGACTTAGGGCTCTGCCATTCCTGTTGTGTCCTCATCTCAACCTGAGGACATCTGCAAGGCCCACTTCCCAACAAGCCATACTCCCAGCTGCCGGTGGACACGACTTGGGGTCGCTGTTGAGCTAGTGCATGCTCCAGGAAGCCTGGCTCCCTCCCCTCCTCCCTACACTGAGGGTCATAATGGAATCGGTCTGGGGCGGCTGTGCGAGCACAGGAGCGCAGCGTGGAGGGGCGCCTGTGGGAGGAGCCCTGTGAGTATCGCCCCGGGCGGCCCGTTTTCCGGGGGGCCCTCCGTTGCCCCCTGGAGCACATCAGTCGCAGCTGCTGCAGAGCAGGCAGCACCACGTCAGCTCCTGCGGAGCAGCTGGCAGCTGGGTCTTCCTTCCATGACTGGCCGGCCTCTGCTCTGAGGGTCTTGGTCATAACAGGTGTTGCTGTGTAGGTGCTAATGACAAACATCCACGTTAATTTAGCACAAAACTACTTACTTGGAAAGTAAGCATTTTCTATAAAAAGTGTAGCTTACTGGAATAACCAGTTGGTTGGGTGTTAGATGGCATTCATCTAGTAGACACGGTGTTAACTCGCTTTCTCCGTTTGTAGCCAAGCCCTTTACCCAGCTGGTGAAGGAGATGCAGCTCCGGCGAGAGGACTTCGAGATCATCAAGGTCATCGGCAGGGGCGCTTTCGGCGAGGTGAGCTCAGCTGCGTGTGGTGGCCTTTGCACGCATTGCCAGCGCCACCGGCAGCATTCTGGGGCCCTCCTGTTGATTGTGGGGTGAGGCAGTTACTGGAAACCTTGGGAGAGTGCTGGGACAGAATCTGAAAGGTGGGATTAAGAGAAAAACAAAAACGGAAGCTTGTGACTGGTGAATTACCCTGAGCGTCGTTCTGGCCAAAATAGTTTCTTCCAGACAATAAGGCTTTAAAAAACCCACTTGTTAATTTTCTTTGAAACGTATAGAGAGTAAAATATGGTCGTTCTCGTTACTTGTGGTTGCGGCCACCGGTCCGTGCCGGCCACGAGTCCCCAGCCTGGCACCAGGAGAGGGCAGCTTGACCAGAGCGGGCCGCCCCACTGCGGATGGGCACACGTCCTCCCTGCCCTGGGCGGGCGGTGGCTCTGCAGGGGGCGCTCTCCTCCCAGCCTCGCTGTCAGGCGCAGGCGCCCTGGGCAGGCGGTGGCCTCCGCAGGGGGTGCTCTCCTCCCAGGCTCCCCGCAGCCTCGCTGTCAGGCTCAGGCGCCCTGGGCGGGGAGGTCAGGCGGCTTTGCAGTGAGCCACCTTCAGAGCGCCTCTCCCGAGGAGCGCGTGCGTCCTGTGCTCGGCTTTCAGCTGCCGCGTCCTGGCGGGACGGAAGCCCGAGGCATCGCAGCGCCGGCCCACCTGCGGGTGAGGGGCTCTCGGGGCGGAGCAGACGTGAGGTGGCGTTGGCCGTGCAGGCGTTCTGTGCTGTGCACTCGGAAAGGAAGCGGCCAGCAGCTTGACTGGCGCAGGTCTCCTGGGAGCCTCTCGTGCCCTCTGAGGGAGAGCCAGGCCCGCAGCTGCCTTGGAGAACGGCTCACTGCTGACCGCTCTCTGCCACAGACACACGGCCCGTGGCGCTCACCGGCTCCTGCCAGAAGGCCTGCTGGCCGCAGCCGTGTGCTGAGCCTCTTGTGTTCCTTGGAAGCTGCCCTGGCCTCTGACCAGCCCCAGTCCTCTGACAGGTCCTCATACCGCGCCCCCCCCAGCCCTGCCTTCCCGCCCCGCTTCTCCATCCCTCATCCCTGAGAGCGAGTCTCCCCCAGGCCGTGGGCGGGGGGGGTGGGTGGGGAGCAGCACCACAGGGGCTGCTTGGGGGCAGCCTTGTCCTCTGGGATGGCCGCTCCTCCCAGGCCCGCCCCAGGCTGACCCGATCTCCAGGGTCACCTCAGAACCCAGGGATCCAGGGTCCTCAGCCAGATTCAGTCACTGTGGCTAGGATGGGACCGTGAGGTTCCTCGGTCGGGTTTTGCTACTTTGATATTGAAGTTTAATGACACAAAATGCCCCGGTCTGAGTGGACATTTGGAACATGGCAGGAGTGTACGCCTGTGCAGCCAGCACCCCGGTTGGTAGACAGCATTCCTCCCCCCAGAAGGTTCCTCCTGTTGCTTTCCCGACCCCCCTCCTCTGAGCCCCACGGGCCCCCAGGCAGCGGCTCTCCTGGTTGCCACCAACGGGGAACTCAGTTTAAAGGAACCATAGGAAGACTGAGTTCTGCGCAGAAATAGCAGATCTCTGAGCTAAGGCAGTTGTGTAAGGCATGGTCTTTGTTGTTCAGTGAGAAGAAAGAGAAAGCCTGTTGAAATCAAGCCTGACTCAGTTCAGTCTGTACTACTTACACCACTGTCGTCCTTGTCCCAGGAGCCATGCCAGGCTCAGGCCGCGCGGTGAGCAAGGCCCGGGCCCTGCACAGCTCTGCAGCCAGTGTCCACGTCGGAGGGTCCCCGAGGGGCGGGGAGAGATAGCATCAGAGAGTGGCTCCTGCAGGAGGGAAAAGGAAAGAACGAGAGAACACTGTGGTGCCCAGATTGTTACAGTGACTCTTACTGATTTTTAAAATTATTTCAGAGAGGAAGGGAGAAGAAGAAACATCAATGAGAGAGAATCATGGATCGGCTGCCTCCTGCACACCCCCTACTGGGGATCGAGCCTACAACCCGGGCATGCGCCCTGACTGGGACCTCCTGGTTCATGGGTTGATGCTCAATCAAAGGGTCTGCTTGCTCTCACAGAAGTTAGTCACTGTCAGTACGCAGCTTATGGCCTGTGCTAGAGACCTGGGCCAATGAACAATCCATTTATGTCGGGTAGACAGTGCCACGTGATGGCACAGACATCACATCTGGTGTTGGTGGCGGTGGAAGAGCTCATTTGAGATTGGGCAGGGATCAGGAAGTCCCAGAGGACTTCCTGGAAGAGGTGGCATGTGAGTTGTACTTTGAAGAATATGGCTGACAGCCAGCATGCCGAGTCTAACATGTGTCTAACACCATCCTGAGCACATTGCGTGAGAGCTGAGTGAGAGGTAGGTACCTGACTACCAGCGGGCGTGTAAGCATGAGCACGGATGGTGCACGTGGGTGCAGGGAGCAAAGCTTGGGAGCCGTTGACGAATTTTTAAAAGTTTATTATGAAACTCTCCAGACGCACCCCAAATAGAGGACTCTACGCACCCAGGACTCAGCACTGAAGTTTTTTTTACCTGAGGGGGTGTGATTGATCATTCAAGTTGCTGTGTGGCTCAAATCAAGTTCTGATGGTTAAAAGAGCAAGCCCTCATTTACATAGAAAACTACTTTCCTTAACACCTCATTTCCAGGCAATTCATATCTCACTGTGGTTTTATGAAAATGCACTTTTGTGACACTCCCGTTTGTATTCCAGGTTGCCGTTGTCAAAATGAAGAACACTGAACGAATTTATGCCATGAAAATCCTCAATAAGTGGGAAATGCTGAAGAGAGCAGAGGTGAGTGTGAGCGAGCCACAGTCCCCGCCATTCTGCGCCTTCCTCCTTGGCAAGAGTGAGCTGCTCTTGGCATCAGATGTCGGCCTCCTCCCCACTCTGCCCTCTGCACCCGTGTTCGCGCCTGTCCCCTCACCCCGCCCGAGAGTCCCCCACGTCCCGCCCGAGAGTCCCCCTCGTCCCGCCCGAGAGTCCCCCACGTCCCGCCCGAGAGTCCCCCTCGCTTCTGGGCGGTGCTGTGGACTGTGAGGGCGAAGCACAGCTTCGTGGACCTTGGAGGCATCCATCTCGGTTCTGCTCCATGTGCAAAAGGAACGGTGGGATGTGGAGCCCACGTCGTGCAGAAGTGTTTATGTTCCCTCTCGGCGGGGTCGGAGGTTATAAGTAACAGGGGTGACTGCTGCTTGGCAGCCCGGTCCTCTTCCTCCCCTCCGGGTCCTCCCGTGGCAGCTGCTCATGCCTGGCACCCTCTCCGCCGCCCCCGCTGAGGCAGGCGGGGCCACCAGAGCCAGGCTTTTTGTCCAGCGGCTCCGCTTCCGTCTCCATTCAGCCCCCTCGGCCCCCAGTCCTTCGCTGCCTCTGAGCCAGGGCCTGCCAGGTAACGCCAGGCGCTGCCCTTTCCGACCTGCCCAGCCCGTCCGGCCCTCTGACTCCGCCCACCAGCCAGCCCCGAGCGCCCGGTCCCTGCAGTCCTCTGTCCGCGTGGCTCGGCACGCTGCCTTCACGCCACACTGCTAGGCAAGCCCTTTGTGGGGGCCCTCCCTCTGCAATCGGCTGTTCCCTGCTTTTGGAAATGCCTCTTGGTTTCCAGCCTCTCATCCTATCCCTCCAAACCCTCCTTGTAACCTGAGGTGGCCTTTTCCTCTTTTGTCCTGGAATTCCTGCCCCTGGTGCTGCTGCCTCGGGCAGGTACCAGAGCAGGCCACTTATCTCAGTGGTCGCCTCAGGGTGTCAGGGCTTGGTGGGTGGCATTCTCGGCCCAGCGTCCACCAGGGCTGCTGTCCCTCCTCCCCGCTCCCTCCCTGCTGTGGCACTGGTCGCTCAGTAAGTGCATGCTGGTTGACTGGCACGGCCGATTTTGCAGTCACCTGGGCTCGAAGGGCCGGTGGCCCATGGCTGCCTCCGCCCCTCGCATTCCACGCTGCACTGCAGCCTCCCTCCGCCCGCCCTCACTCTGCTGGTCTGCACCTGCGCCCGCCCTCCTGCCGCCCCGACGCAGCCCTCGCCCACGTCACCACTGGCACCTTGGCAAACGCAGGAACACCTGTGGGGACACAGTTCTTCATGGGGGGGAGGTACAGCTGCTGTTCCATGGAAGTTTTGGGGGAGGAATGGGTGTTTGGGGGAAAGAAATAGTAGGAGCACATTCCATTCAAGTTATATTTTTACCTGAGTTGGTTTACGAAAGACAACTGAGCCTATTTAATAGAGCTTGTCGTGTTAAACTCCGAAGCGTGTGTGTGTTTAAATTTTGAAAGTTATAAAAGCCCCAAGGGTATTTTCTCTGTTGTGCTGGTTAGTATACTGGCGAGTGCGTGCATGGTGTCATGGTGAGTACGTGAGGGTAGGTATTGCTTGGTTAATCGGAACCTGGTGACACAAAGCAAGAGGCCAGTAGAACAGTTGCAGAGCAGTGTATGGTTATAACTTGTAGACCCGGCTGGGTGTTAGTTTAGCTTTCTTGGTCATAAAAAATAAAAATTCAGAGCTGTTAAAAGAAAACAGAAGTGCTGAATAGTACGTCCATTTCCTGGATGGTTGACGTGCTGGCCCCCCCGTTTAAGAGTGGGCTTCACCGGGAATGGGTGGGTGGGTGCTGGAGAACCCGAGCGTCCGCTCCGGAACTGTCCTGGGTCCAGCGCCTTCCCCAGGCCCCGGGGCTGGGCGGGACTGGCTAGGGCGGACCGTGGGCCAGGCCCATCCTCGCGTCTGCTTCTAGTCAGTAGAATCAGGACACATGCACCTCAGAATTCCTTTTAGAAAGAAGAGCTTCTTAAAGAAGCTGAGAGGGGAAAACGTGTAGAGAAAGCACGCTGTGAGGTCCTGCTGAGAGCGGAGAGAACAGGTGCTCTGTCTAGCGCCCTGCGCCCAGGCCTCCATCGGGCCTGGTGTTTTTGCAAGTTTCACACATAAGGAGTGAAAATCTTAGTGAAATCCTCCATAAAGAGGAGTTTTACTGTAATTATGCTGAAGACCTGGCTACTTTTACTGTGTAAAAGCTCCCCTTTGCTCCCTGTCAGTTGTCCCGCTCACTACTGTCATCGTGTTCCTGACTTCTCTCCCCCTCGCCTTGTCTCTGCCCCCCTCTGCAGCTGCCAGCTTGTTCTCTGTCTGTGGGAATGTTTCTGCTTTGTTTGTTTATTCACTGAGCACAGTACCCTCTAGGTCAGTGGTCGGCAAACCGTGGCTCACGAGCCACATGCGGGTCTTTGGCCCCTTGAGTGTGGCTCTTCCACAAAATACCACAGCCTGGGCGAGTCTATTTTGAATAAGTGGCATTAGAAGAAGTTTAAGTTTAAAAAATTTGGCTCTCAAAAGAAATTTCAGTCGTTGTGCTGTTGATATTTGGCTCTGTTGACTAATGAGTTTGCCGACCACTGCTCTAGGCCAATCTATGCTGTTGCAAATGGCAAGATTCCATTCTTTTTCAAGGCTGAGTAATAGTCCATTGTATATGCCTGACATCTTTATCCACTCATCTGTAATGGGCACTTGGGTTGCTTCCATATCTTCACTATCCTCCTATGTAATAAAAGGCTAACATGCAAATTGTCCCCTTGGGAGTTCGACTGCTCACTATGATGTGCGCTGACCACCAGGGGGCGGCACGGAATGAAGGAAGGCCCCGATTGGCCCTGATCACCGGCCAGCCCTAGGGACCCTACCCGTGCACGCATTTCGTGCACCGGCCTCTAGTTGTAATTGTAAGTAATGCTGTGGTGAACATAGGGGTGCACATATTGTTTTGAATGAATGTATTTGGTCCTTTTTGGATAAATACTGAGAAGTGGAATTGCTGAGTCATATGGCAGCTCTATTTTTCATTTTTTGAGGAATCTCTATACTGTTTGCCATAGTGGCTGCACCACTTTGCAATCCCAACAACAGTGAATGAGGATTCCCTTTTCTCCACATCGTTGCCCATGGCTATTTCTAAATACAGGTGCAACCTGTGTATTAAAGCTCTTAAAACAAAACAAAACTATGGAGTCTAAAAATGGAGTCTTCTACCCACATGCTCCAGGCCATGGTCCTCAGGGTAGAATTCTGTTAGGATGTGTGCATCAGTATCCTGCAGATAGGCCACGTTCCTTAAAAATAACCACCCAGACGAGTAAGCAGGTGTGTGTTCATCCTGCCAGTCACGTGGCTGCTAGACTGTGGGTCCGTGATGGGGCAGACACGAGGGGTGGCTGCACTCCTGGCCACCCCCAGGAGGCTGACCCCGTAAAGAGAATCAGGTGATACTGGATGGGAGGGGCCCAGCCCAGAAGCTGTTGCCGACCCCATCCCCACTAGTGAGCTGAATCTCTAGTGTGGCCATAGAGACGGCAGGTGTGGAAGGGGTGGGTGCAGGAGCAGGAGGCACAGGTGGGCGCAGCCTTTCAGCTGGCACAGGTGTGCTGCGGATGGGGCGCAGCCGCCTGGGGAGACGGTGCGCCTGGTTCCAGGCGAGCGGAGGCCGGGCTGCCTGCCGCTGAGGACAGGTGACGTGCCTCCAGAGCCGGGCAGCAGGACCCTCTGTTCAGGACCGCCCTGCGGGGCGTTTCCCCTCCGACACTGACGCTCCCGATCCTTGCAGACGGCGTGTTTCCGGGAGGAGCGCGACGTGCTGGTGAACGGGGACTGCCAGTGGATCACCACCCTGCACTACGCCTTCCAGGACGAGAATTACCTGGTACGTGGTCAGCCGCGGGTTCTGACGCCCTCGTGCGGTCACAAAACTGGAGATACCGACGACCGACCTTTAAATAGGGACCTGGCTCGATGACACTAGGGTTGGGCTTACGTCGTGGTCGGCAGGTGGGTTTTAAATAGACTGTTCGTACCTGTTCTTCTGATCACTGCGGGGCCTGGTTGTTTTGTCCTCTGGGTTTATTACATTTGAAGAAACGGGGGCTTTAAGCATGTCTGTTTTGGAGAAGAATCGGAAGCTGCTGTAGGGCTTTAAGAATTGGAAAGGCTCTTACTTGTGTGGACGGGGCAGCTCCTGATTCCTGGGCGCTGCCGTGGTTTTCTCGGGCCTGTCCCGTGACCCAGCGAGCTTGGCGTTCCCAGTTTTCATCACTTTCTAAGGGGGTGCCTGGGCACAGAGGCAGGGACTGCCGGGCGGGGCGGGCGCCCTGGCTCTGCAGACAGCGCAGGCCTGGCGCTCAGGGCTGTCCCCTCGGGAAGCCTCGCTCCCGCCTTGTCGCCGCCCCATGGACTCTCCAGCCCGTTTCCTGTTTCAATGGAGGTGAAGGAGGTTCCCGAGGCGGCACGGACCCAGAAGGACTCTGCGTGTCTGTCTGAGAAGTTTCCCTGCAAGCAGTGCAGCGTGCGGGCCTCTGAGCGCTAGGATGGCCCCTCTCGGAGCTGCTCGGGCGTTCCGGCCAGGAGCCATCTGGCGGTTGGAGGCGCCCAGGTAGAAGTGCAGCGGGAATTGGGGAGAGAAGGAAGGCGAGGGCTATGGCGCCTTCTAGGGCGTGAACACGCGGTGCTGCGCTCAGAGGCCAGGCAGGCGGCCCCTGCCACCCGCCAGCGGTGTCCTTAGGTGAGTCCCTGCCCCCTCCTCCCGACACACACTGGCAGGTGCACTGCAGGGGCTGGGGGAGCGGCAGACCTGGAAAGCTGGCCCCGTGCGCGGCCTGGCTGCTGCGAGGCGCCCGGGCACCCTGCACTGCTTCATGTGATTGTCGGCGTTTCGTAAAGACGAAGCCTGCTCCTGCAGAAGCTGAGGGTGTGGCCTGGCCGGCTTCCCTCGGAACCTGTGTCTGGGACCGGAAATAACTGGTCTAGTTCTTGGGAAAGATGCGGCCTCCTGCGCCTTGCAGTCCTTTCCCTCTGCCTGGGCCCCGCCTCGGCCACGCTGAGCCCGCGTTCTTTCCGGGTTCTGGCGGCATGGGAGCGGGAGGCGAGGCTGGGCGTGCTGCCGGCCCTCCTGCTGCTGGCTGGCTTTTAAATAGGTTTGTGTTGTTGTTTAGAGCGATAGGAAGAGGGGGAGAGACGGGTAGAAGCATCTATGAGAGAGAACCATGGATCGGCTGCCTCCTGCATGCCCCACACGGGATGGAGCCTGCAGCCCAGGCATGTGCCCTGATGGGGAATCGAACTGGTGACCTCTTGGTTCCTGGGTTGACGCTCAACCACTGAGCCACATCGCAGGGCATCCTGCTGCTTTCTTTGGGCCCAAAGACCCTGGCTGATCATGCACGTGCTCTCCCCTCACCCACGTGCCTCCACCAGCAGGTGCTGTGGTCTCTTCCTCGGTGTCTGCCTGTGTCTTCCTTCTGTCCACCCCTGCCCAGCCGTCGCCCTCGCCTCCTGCCTGGACCACATCCTGGCTTCCGAGCCCCTCCAGCCCCGCTCTTGCCCTTCCTCCCGGCCGTTCTTCACGGGCAGCCAGAGGACGCTCCAGCGTAAATCACGTTGCAGCTCCCGTGCGCGGGAGGCCCAGCTTAGCTCTCCTCGCCATGCTCCGGCCGTGCTCACATTGCCCGTTCCTGCAGTGGCGCCTCCGTTCTGCTCTTAGCCTCTTGGCACGCGTCCCTCTGTGTGGAACAGGCCGGCGGCTGCCTGTCACTCAGGCCTCACGCCTGCCCATGGGTCGTGTGCAGCAGTGCCCGCCATGCTCTGCCACGCCCTGGTTCTGCTTCTCCCCGTAACGCCAGTCCCTGGTTCATCGCCGTGCTTGCTGTGGGCTGGTCCCTCCACTCGATGCCAGCTCCACAGAGGGGTCCTGTCGCCTGGAGGGGTGCCAGCAAGCTGGTTATGGAGAGAGTGAGCGTGTGAACCTCCTTCCGGAGTCTTCTTGGTGGCAGGAATTGAGCCGGGGGCGGGGGAGACAGCACGATTCCTAGGGCTTCTGCCCTCCCAGCTCGCTGTGACTGGAAGGGGCAGTGCCGAGGGGCCAGCGGGAGGCCGGCCTGGGGCTGCCCTTGGGGAGGGGCGGGAGGGCCCAGGAAGGCTGCTCAGAGGAGGTGGCAGTGAGCTGAGTCTCAAGAGCTGAATTCCAAGCCAGGTGCGGGCTGTGGAGAGCGGGACCTCCAGGCCACTTCCTTCCTGCTGCGCCGAGCCTCGGGCTGCGTCGTGGTTCAGGTTGTGGGTTCTCGCTCCGTCACCTCCAGCTGGTGACTGGCCGCGCTTCCTCGTTGTGGCCGGGTCCATGCTCGTCCCGTGAGCCCGGTGACAGGAGGAGGGGTGAGTCCTGGGGCCTGCAGCGGTGCCCCTGAACTGCTGTGCTCAGGTTCTCAGTGAATGTCCGTGGCTGGTCTCCAGGCAGCGTGTCTCCTCCCTGTGGGTGTGTGAACTGCTCAGACCCGAGCGTCCATCTCTTACAAGGAAGCCGGCAGCAGGAAGGGGTCCTGGGAGGCCGGACCGGCAGCCCCTCCCGCAGTTCAGAGGCTCGGCAGCCATCCCGGCTCTGGCGGACGGCCTCGTCCGTCTGGGTCCCTTTGGCGGGTGGGGTGCCCCATGGGGTCTCCACAGCCCAGCCCCGTCACCCCAGCCTTCCCAGTGCAGGAGGTGAGCGCTGAGCGGGTCTGGCTCATCGGGGCCAGGCAGGCACACGCCCAGTTGCTCTGATTTCTACTCAAGCAGTCGATTTTCTGGTTCTTCCACAGGGTGAACCCCAAGTACTTAGCTCTTAGTTTGTCCGTCATCCCCCTGTCTTTCCTCATAAGAGCTGTGGTTTTCTGTGATTTTAGCTGGTTCCCCTTTCCTCTGGCCCAAGTGTGCTCTTTCTGTGCCGTGAGGGCCTGGGGATGGCTCTGACCCTGGACGTGGTGCCCATCGCGGTGCTCCCGTGGGGCCGCTGGCTCTCAACCCCGTGGGTCCCGTGGAGCGTCTGCGGGAGCTGTTCCCTGCCAGGAACATGGCGTACGTGACCGCGGGGTTGTGATCGGCGGTGCGTGTGCTGGGGGCGGGTCCCGGACCCTGTCCATCACTCTAGGGTCGCGGCTTCTGCGGTGAAGTTGGGCCTTTGCTCGTCAGGCGCAGTGCTGACTGGACGCCGTGTTCTGTCCCCTTCCCGATCGCAGTATTTGGTCATGGACTACTACGTGGGTGGTGACCTGCTGACCCTGCTCAGTAAGTTTGAAGACAAGCTCCCCGAGGACATGGCGCGGTTCTACATCGGGGAGATGGTGCTGGCCATCGATTCCATCCACCAGCTCCACTACGTGCACAGGTAACCCTCCACGTCATGGACACCACAGTCCTTGAGGTGATCCCCCTTCGGGGTCCCTGAGGCCTCGACCCCGTTCCAGGGTGTTCAGCCTGGTCACGCATTTGGTGCTCACGTTGAGGGCCCGGCGCTGGCACCAGAGGTCCTGGCGTCACTGACGGGAGAGCTCATGTCAGGCAGCCGCCTGTCCTCCGTCAGCTGACCTGGCCCCCTCACCCCTGTGCCCAGAGCTCATGCGGGGTCCCCAAAGCTCATGCGGTGTCTCCTCTCTCTCAGCTCCACTTCACTGTCATGCCGACCCCACCGGGCCCTTGGCCTCGAGCCCCGCAAAGCCTCGCAAAGGGACGCGGGGGTGGGAGGGGTGGAGGGCCGTGAGAGGGCTTGTTGGTGGCGAGGTGGCCGTTTGTCCGTCCCTGAGGAAGCCGCTCACTGCCCCGCAGAGCCTGGCGTGGCGCCCCTCCGGCTCTCAGTGCTGCGGGACGTGCTGTGCTCCTTGTGCTCAACACCCCCCTTCGCTTTCATTTTATTGTGTCTTTAATTTTTAATTTCTTTACATTTTAATATGTTTTTATTGATTTCAGAGAGGAATGGAGCAGGAGAGAGAGAGAGAAACATCAATGATGAGAGAGAATCATGGATCGGCTGCCTCCTGCACGCCTCCTACTGGGGATTGAGCCTGCAATCCGGGCATGTGCCCTTGACTGGAATCGAACCCGGGACCCTTCAGTCCATAGGCCGACGCTCCATCCACTGAGCCAAACCAGCTAGGACTGCTTTTATTTTTTGTTAATCCTCACCTGAGGGTGTTTTTTCCATTGGTTTTCAGAGAGACACATCAAGTGGTTGCCTCCTGCACACGCCCTGACTGGGGCCAGGAATCAAGCCCGTGACCCTTCGGTTTGAGGGTGGACACTAACCACTGGGCACACTGGGCAGGGCCCTCCTTTGCTTTCAAAGCTTGTGTTCCCTTTTCATGCTGTCGGCCATAGAAGCTTATTCTGTCAGAAACGGGGGCAGGTGCTCAGAGTCCGCCCCCTCCCTGCCGTGATGGCGGTACACAGACAGCAGGTGCGAGCGCCGGTTAGAGGGGCAGCGGGCTGCTCTGTCCCCAGGCAGGTCACCCCGTGCTCCCGACCTTCACCTGTGAGTACAGTTTGGGGGCTCCTGGAGGTTTTTAGCCCGCACTGGTTGGCCACCTGACCCCTCCACGCACCCCTCTCTGCCCCTCACCGCTTTCTGTCCTTCCTGTTCCTTGGCGGCCCCCACCGGTGGGCTGTGCCCTGGGCCTGATGCGCAGGGGGGAGGTGTGGCCTGCTGCGCCCCGCCTGGCCAGTCCCCGCAGGAGAGACTCGCCCAGGCGGCCCCAGCTCGCCCGCCGCTAGTGGGGCTCGGACCTTCTAGTGCGCGTGGGGTGCTCACGTGTCTTTGTCTCACCAACAGGGACATCAAACCCGACAACGTCCTCCTGGACGTGAATGGGCACATCCGCCTGGCCGACTTCGGGTCGTGTTTGAAGATGAACGATGATGGGACTGTAGGTATCTCTTTTCAGTCCTCGCACGGTAACGTGCATTGAAATTGCTTTTTAGAGAAAGGGGCAGGGAGAGCGAGAGAAGCGATGTCTGAAAGGGGCGCGGATTTCCTTTCCCACCCACACTGCACTCCCGTCAGTGTGGACACGCACCGAGCGCCGCCCGACACCCGTCTGCCAGCTGGCCGCGGCGGGCTCCTGAAGCCGCAGGTGGGCGAGTGGCCCGGGCCCGGGGCGGAGCCAGAGCGCCCTCCTGATTCCCGCCGCCTGGCTCTGGGGCTGCTGTGTCCAGCTCTCTTCCGGGCAGGCCTTCCTCGGGCTTGCAGGCCCCGCCCTCCCAGTGACAGCTGCCCTCACTGCCCGCAGAGGCGGCACCATGCCCAGCCCACCCTGCCCAGGGCCCAGGGACTGTCCTGCCCTTTCTGGGGCCTTAGCCGCTGGTTCCCTGGCGGGATGTCTGAGCACCCAGCCAGCACCTGGACCTGCCTCCAGACGGTCCCGCTGGGAGACCGAAGGGCAGGCTGTGATGGGCAGCCTCACCCCACGGCAGGTTAGGAATGCTCTGCTTAGAGCCCGTTTCACAAGCGCCCGGGCTCTCTGATGTGGACGCCCGAGAAGGGCTGGCTTGGACACACCTGGTCCGACCATAGTGAGCGGCGACAGAGCCCGTGGGAAGTGGCGCCCCCTTGGGCTGCGACGCCCTGGGGCTGTGGAGGTTTGGGCATTGAGACCGACGAGCAGGAGCCCCTGGTGATTGCCCTGCGTGTGGCAAGGGAGCACCCACTTGCTTGCATTTTGAAACCCAGGCGTTTCTGAGCAAGGAACTTGACACTAGCGACGTCCCAGGTCCCCTGAGCACACCTCTCTCCCCAGGTGCGGTCGTCAGTGGCCGTGGGCACGCCGGACTACATCTCGCCGGAGATCCTGCAGGCCATGGAGGACGGCATGGGCAAGTACGGCCCCGAGTGCGACTGGTGGTCGCTGGGCGTCTGCATGTACGAAATGCTGTACGGGGAGACGCCCTTCTACGCGGAGTCGCTTGTGGAGACCTACGGGAAGATCATGAACCACGAAGTAAGCGTGCCCTCCACGTCCCGGTCCGTGCCGCGGCCCAGCGCAGCCGCGGGCTCAGCTTGGACGCTGTGGGGTCGTTGGGGAAGAGGCGGGGGGTGGCACTGGGGGGCGGGCGGGAGCGGGGAGATTCAGGAGAGGGTAGCGGTGTGACACAGCAGGTGCAGGCGGGGCTTCAAGGATGGTCCGCGTTCTGGGGGCGGGGCTGGTGTTTGTCAGGTCAGAATCCCTGCAGCACACGGTGCGGCGCGTGGTGGCCGTGGGCCGTGTCACTGCGACCCCAGCGGGGAGGACCGGGCAGCCCGACGGGGGTCTCGTTCACCACGCAGATCAGCACGGATCCAGTCCGTTTCCCAGAAACAGTCACTTCCCACGGAGGGTCTCTGGTCCCTTCTTCACCCTTCGCTCCCTCCCTGGCTCCTCTCCGCTCCCAGCCTTGCCTTCTCTCGGTTTCCTTCGTTTGCTTGTTTTTATTTTCTTTTCCGTCTAATGTTCTTGTCATCTGTTATTTTTCTTTATGCTTTTTACTCAAATATTTCTTTCTTTTAAAAAAATTTATTGCTTTTTTACAGAGAGGAAGGGAGAGGGATAGAGAGTTAGAAACATGGATCAGCTGCCTCCTGCACACCCCCTACTGGGGATGTGCCCACAACCAAGGTACATGCCCTTGACCGGAATCGAACCTGGGACCCTTCAGTCCGCAGGCGGATGCTCTATCCACTGAGCCAAACCGGTCAGGGCTCAAATATTTCTTTCTAATACCCATTTCACCCTCTGTGCTCTCACTCACTCACCTGCTCACACGCTCACATGATCACACATTCTCGAGACGGCTCCCGGGGGCTGGTCTGTAGGGAGCACGTGAACACTCATGTGGGGAGCAGTCTTCTGATGACTCAAAGCAAGGGGTCCTTTTAACAAACACTTTCCTCAAAGGAGAAACTCCTTTCCACTGTGAACTAGCTTATGCCTACTATACGGCCTTCAGACGATGCCACGCACACAGGGTGGTGACAGCCACCACCCGCTTCTCAGTGTGGGCGCAGTGCCGTGGGCTCTGTGTGTCCCAGGTGTGTGGTCCTCACAGCAGCCGGGGACTGGCTGTTGTCCCTTTTCATGAGCCACAGGTGACCCGAGACAGCGGTGGTGGCTGGCACGCCGGCCCCTGTGAGAAGGGGAAGGCCGCAGGGGTGGCCCGGTGCCCTCTGGCAGGCCTGCGCTGTCCCCCCACGTGCATGAACGTTCACCACTGTTCCACTTCCAGGAGGGTGTTGGCACGCCTGCCCCGATAAAGCCGGCAGGCCACGCTCTCCTCCCGTGAGCTCGCTCGTTAGCGGCCGTCTGCGCCGAGTCGCGGCCTGATGCACGCTCTGCCGTGGTCCTGCTTGCCTCCTGCGGCGTCTGCGCCGCCTCCCGAGCGCCCTCATCACGCACCCCTTACCCCCACCCAGGAGCGGTTCCAGTTCCCGTCCCACGTCACAGATGTGTCCGAGGAGGCGAAGGACCTCATGCAGAGGCTGATCTGCAGCAGGGAGCGCCGGCTGGGCCAGAACGGGATCGAGGACTTCAAAAAGCACCCCTTCTTCCAAGGGCTCGACTGGGAGAACATACGGAGCCTGGAAGCACCTTACATTCCCGACGTGAGCAGTCCTTCCGACACGTCCAACTTCGACGTGGACGACGACGTGCTGAGGAACATTGTGAGTGTGGGCTCTGCCGGGCGTGTGCAGTGGTCTGCTTGCTAGGGGCGGGTCACTCAGGGCGGGGCTCGCAGGTCCATGGGGGGGGGGGGCTCGCAGGTCCATGGGGGGGGGCTCGCAGGTCCATAGAGGGGGGGGCTCGCAGGTCCATAGAGGAGGGGGGGCTTGCAGGTCCATAGGGGGGGGGGCTCGCAGGTCCATAGGTGGGCGACGCAGGGCTGCGTGTCCAGACAGAAGTTGTGCAGCTGCGCTGGTGTCTCAAGGACAGCGCCTTCTAGCTTGGGCCTTGTCCCTTTTTAAAAATAATGCATTGCAGTTGGTGTGAAAGAGAGTTAAATGGCTGTTTTGTCTTGGAATTTATCAGAAAACTCTTGCCTTGGCTTTTAAGGTGTTTTGTACCTTTTCAAAGCAGTGTCGCCTCCATTGTCATATTAGAGCGTCACCTGAGGCCCTTGGCCTCTTCCAGCCTAAAGCCCCCGCAGCCTCTGGCCCCCGCCCCTCCACCACCCCGACCCTGGGGCACGGGCCGCGTGTCTGCTTCTCAGCAGCACCTGGGCCCCAGGCTGACGTCCAGGTCAGGTCCTGCCCTGGGACCCTCCGGGTCTGAGCGGGTCGACAGGCGGGTTCTGCTCACGCTGCACCATCAGTTTGGTCTCATCAAGCCCGGCCTTTGCTCTCGGTCCGCACTCGTGTCCTGTTTGGGGACAGTAGCAGTTTAACCAAGAAAAGGAAGAGTTCGGTTGCTCCTTAATTTACCAGTCAGAGCTGCCTTCAGAGCACAGCGAGGACAGAGGCACCGTCACTGCTGAGGGTCTCCGGGCTCGCACCGCAGCTCCCAGCTGGGTCGTCGCTGCGGTTTCATTTTGAATAAAGAAGCGTTGTCAGGCTGAAGGTAGAGTTGTAACTAGTGCTCACCTAGGAGAGCCTGCCTTTGGGCCCAGACCTCCACTCTGCCCCCGGCCTGATTCAGGCCAACAGCTGCAGCCTCTGCCCCATGTCCCTGGGCGGCCTGTCCCCTCTGCTCAGGGTCATGTTGAACAAGATGCCGTGGCTTTAAAAAGTGGAAGTAACTGGCCTGGTTCGAGTTTGGCCTGTGCCATTACCACCATCAAAAGCAGTGTGTCTACCCTCCTAACTGTGTGGTACGTCAGACGAGCCAGGAACGAGAAGTGGCCCTGCCAGTGCCCAGCCCGTGCAGGGGGCCCCAGGAGTCTCCCTGGCAGGCCGCGTCCTCCCCCCACTGCACCTGCGTGCTCCCCTTCCCAGTGAGCACGCTCTCCTGTGCCGAGCGCGCTCTCACGGTGCCACACGTGCTCTCACGGTGCCACACGTGCTCTCACGGTGCCACATGTGCTCTCACGGTGCCACACGTGCTCTCACGGTGCCACATGTGCTCTCACGGTGCCACACGTGCTCTCACGGTGTCATACGTGCTCTCACGGTGCCATACGTGCTCTCATGCAGGAGATGCTGCCTCCTGGCTCTCACACGGGTTTCTCCGGGCTGCACTTGCCGTTCATCGGTTTCACGTTCACCACGGAAAGGTACGTCTGGTTCTGTCGTTCCCTGTTGAGGCTCTGCTCTGCGCAGTGCGTGTGTTGGGGCGCCGGGCGCCCCCTTAGGGAAGGCATGGGGGGTATGTCCTTTGAAAATGCGCCCCTGGTCACTGCATGAGGTGACGCAGCAGGTCAGACTCTTCCTACGAACCTGGGAGGAAGTAACTTGGGCTTTGTGGTCTGTGTCGTGTATTCTTCATCCTCCTTAGCAGCCCTTTAACGACGTAAACACCTCCTTGGTGCAATGGGTGGGGGTGGGGGTGGGGGTGGGGTGGCCTCAGGCCGCCGACTGCTGACCTGACCTGGAGGCCACAGCATGGTGCCATGCGGTCCAGTGGCGCCTCGGCGGCAGCCACACGCTCGGCCCAGAGCCATCTTTCGTTAGGACACTCCGGCCTTTCGGGGATCGGCCGGAGCCCAGCTTCCCTTAGCGGGCCGGAGCACACTCCCTGCAGAGCGAGAGCCACGCCACGTGGGCCTCCAGCCCCGCGCCAGTGCCACCGCAGGTGTTTCTGTGGGTGTCTGTCTCGAACGGGCCTCTCGAAAGTCATGTCTGCCTCCCTCCGAGGAGGACACTGGGGCAAGAGGAGCGGGGTTAGGGCGGCGGCAGTCAGCTGAGCTGCCACGGGGTCTGCAGGAAGCTCACGGCTCGGCTCCGGGTGGCTCCTGTGAGCGCTCAGGAGAGGCGGCTCTCTGGCGCGGTGCTCGCAGCGCGCTAAACAGCAGCTGAGCGCCAGAGGCGGCTGCTGCCTCCCGCCCTCACGGGTGGCCCAGGAGGGGGCGTGTTGCCTCCTGTCTGTCCGAGGTGCAGGGCTCGCCGTCTGCCAGGTGCCCCCAGCTCACCAGGTGCCGGTCAAGCCTGTAGTCTCGGGTTCAGAGGCTGTGGTTTGGGGGGTTGGCCCAGGACCTTCTCCCGGAATAGACCCCATAGAGTGGGACGCACACCCCCCTGGGGCACACCCCCCCCAGGACGCACCCCCCCCCATGCACGGGATGCACACACCCATAGGATGCACACACCCCATGCACACACACCCCGGGACATACACCCCCCCAGGACACACACACCCCCGGGATGCACACCCCCCTGGGACACACCCCCAGGACGCACACACCCCCACGCATGGGACGCACACACCCCGGGACACACACAGCCCCCACGCACGGGATGTACACACACCCCGTGACGCACACTCCCGGGGCGCACACCCCCCATGCACACACACCCCGGGACATACACCCTCCCAGGACGCACACATCCCCGGGATGCACACCCTCCTGGGACTCACACACCCCCAGGACACACACACACACACACCCCCTAGGACGCACACACCCCAGGGACGCAGGGCACCCCCCGGCCACCGGGCCACTTAGAGAAACCCTGCTAGGCCCTTCTGTCGGCATATCCGTGCTGGTGCCTACTGCACTCGGTGCAGGACTCACCGTCACACAAAGGCAGGAGGTAAGATGGGAGAGTCTGGGAAGGGGGCTCTGAGTGAGAGCGCCTCCTGCCTTCGTCTGCGCCGGTCAGCTGTCCACAGTGACCGCTTAGTGGTGCTGGTCAGCCTCTGGAATGGAAGGAACCCTCAGGCCGCACGGGGCTCGGGCCCCAGGGGCTGAAGGAACTGTCCCTAGTTAGTGGCAGAGCCAGGAAGCCCTTGGTGGCTTGTGCTGCTCTGGCCGCGCCGCTGTCCTCCGGCGCCGCCCGGTGACACCTGTGCGCAGCCGGCGAGGCCTCACGGGCCAGCTCCGCACTTGCCCTGCGTGTGAGCGGTGGCTCAGGAATGGCGCTTCGCTCCTTTGCAGACGGACTCTGGCTCCGAGGCTGTCCCGGGGCCATTGTCACCCAGTTCCTGCTGAGGAGGACTCTTGTCTGACTGGCTCCCTGAACAATGAGTCTTTTCACAGGTGTCTGTGTTTGCCTCCCGCCCCAGGGAGGCTTTGAATGCTGACGAGGCCCGTGGGGCTCAGTGGTGAGGCCGGTGCTTTGTTTGCAGCTGCTTTTCTGACCGAGGCTCTCTGAAGAGCATGATGCAGTCCAGCACCTTCACCAAGGACGAGGGCGTGCAGCGGGACCTGGAGAGCAGCCTGCAGGCGGAGGCCTACGAGCGCAGGATCCGGAGGCTGGAGCAGGAGAAGCTGGAGCTGAGCAGGAAGCTGCAAGGTGAGGGCCGGCTCCTGTGGCTGCGGGGGCGCACCAGGGCCGCGCTCACGCCTGTGTCCCCCCTCCAGAGTCCACGCAGACCGTGCAGTCCCTCCACGGCTCGGCTCGGGGCCTGGGCACTGCGGCGCGAGATAAAGAGGTGAAAAGGCTGACGGAGGAGATCGAGCGCCTGAAGAATAAAATGGCAGGTACGCTTACGGTCGGACCGCGTAGTCTCCGCTCTCAGGGCGTTGTCTCCGCACAGAGAACTTCGGAGCCTTTTCTCGCGGCGCGGAAGCAGGGACAGCCTCCGCGGCAGCACGCCGGTCAGGGCCACACTTTGTCCGTTCATTGAAGCCCGGCCCCAGGTGCTGAGCGCTCATGCTTCCGTAGCTCCAGCCAGAGTCGGCTCCTGCTGGTCCCCGGACCCGGAGCCTGTTGCCCTCCCGGCCCTGGCTCCTCTGGGCTCAGACCACGCCGGCCTCTCCGGCTGCAGCGAGCTGCCCTCCAGTCCTCGTGCTGGATCTGCTGCCCGTCCGTCTTCTGGTTCCTAGGTTATCAGCTCCCTACAGGCTCAAGTCACTTCTCAGTCTTAACCCTTGACCTGATGGGTTGGCGCTGACGCTGACGCATCGCCAGGCAGACCCGAGGCGGGCAGCTTCTCCCCGGTTCTGTCTGGCACCCACGCCCCCACCCGCAGAGGCTCCGTGGAGTCTGCTCTCGGCGAAGCTGTTGCCCCGGGGCTACACTGCCCGCTGCACAGGGCAGCGAGGGTGCGGCAGGAGGGTGCGGGTGGCTGCGGGGCCTGCCGTGGTGGGCAGTCCGGAGGCCTCTGCCTGAGAGCGGCGGTCATTCGGGCTGGAATCGAGAGGAGCTTCCGCGTGGGAGGGAACACGGTTGGTTCTCTCCGTTGCTCAGACTCCGGCAGGCTCGAGCGACAGCTGGAGGACGCGGTGGCGCTCCGCTCGGAGCAGGAGGGGTCGGCGCTGCGGCTGAAAGGCCTGGAGAAGCAGTACCGCGTGGCACGGCAGGAGAAGGAGGACTTCCACAAGGTAGCAGGCGGCCGCCGCGCAGAGGGGACCGTGCGGGCTGGTCTGTGTGCTCCGTGTGCAGCCCCGCTGGGGGCCCCCCTGCTTCCAGAAGGGGCGCTTGGCCGCCACAGGGCTGTGCAGGGGAGGCCACTTGCTGACATTGGGGTGTCTCCCCCAGACTCCTCTACAGTTTGACTTCTCAGTAAACCCGTTGCTGTGTGTTCACTCGGGACTGAGCTTTCTAAAAAGGCTCATTTAAGCACTCAGGTCAGTGGACCTGCGCTTGGGGTCTGCTCTCTCAGATGTGGGGTTTCAAACCCAGGCTGACGGTGGCTCACGTGGTGTCACAGCACCTGCAGTGCGTGGTCTGGTGTGTGCTGGGGGTGCCCTGCTGCTCCCCGTGTCAGAAAGCCGCTCTGAGCCCACGGGGCCTGGTGCGGGCGCTCCCCTCCCCGCGCGGGAGCCACCCCCAACCTGTTCGAGTCCCGCTCCTTCCAGCCTCGGGCCAGCGGTGCCACAGGGACCAGCTGCAGGGAGGTGAGGTCAGTGCAGCCAGCTCCCCTCAGATCCAGGAAAGGGCCAGCTGCCCGCACTGCTCACAGTTCCTTACTCTGCGCGGAGTCAGCCTTCCCGGGTGTAATGTGCCCTTTCCAGTTCTACGGTCTGGGTAGTGGGGACTCTGGTTACTTAACATTCACCAGCGTTTACCCTCGACCACCTTTGTGATTGTGGGCGGCACAGAGGCGGCCGCCGGGGCGGGGTGTGGAGCGTCGTTCCCCGGGCTGGGTGGGTCTGTCTGGATGGGGGCTCAGCCCGAGCTCAGGTGCACGTCCAGGCTGCACACAGCCGAGCTGGGGCAGAGGGGCTGTGCCTGGCCGGCGAGCCTCGGACTGCGCTGTCCCTGAGCTCCCAGCCTTCGCACCTGCGACAGCGGCATCCAGAGGGTCATTCTTTCTGTTCAGCAACTGGTTGAAGCGTCAGAGCGCTTGAAGTCCCAGGCCCGAGAGCTGAAAGACGCCCACCAGCAGCGGAAGCTGGCCCTGCAGGAGTTCTCGGAGCTCAGCGAGCGCGTGGCAGAGCTGCGCGCTCAGAAGCAGAAGGTGTCCCGGCAGCTCCGCGACAAGGAGGAGGAGGTGGAGGCCGCCATGCAGAGGGTGGACTCCATGCGGCAGGAGGTCCGCAAATCCGAGAGGCTCAGGAAGGAGGTAGGGGCCTGGGCGCGGGCTGCACTAGTGGGCTTTCGTGTGACCCTAGCAAACCTCCAGAAGCTGGCGCGGCACAGCGACGAGAGTGGCCCGTGCACTCGGGTGAAGCCGAGTGAGTGGGTCTGGCAAGCGATGGCTCCGTGGTTCTCAGTAAGAGACGCCTGCAGTGCTGGTGTTTAACATTCCCTGTGGAAGCTAAGGGAGGTTTCACGCCCAACAAAGGTGACACGCACATGCCGCGATGGGATGCAGCGGGGCTTCCGGGATGCACCCCCCATCCCCCCCTCGGCGTCCGTGCAGCAGCCAGGAGCGGGCGGGGCTCGGCCGCGGTCCTCACGCTGGCAGGCCAGTGGCGCCTGGAGAGCTCGTCTGTGTGGCTTGTGGCTCTTCACGTTCACCACGTTAGACGTGAAAAGTGACACTTTTTTCATTATAACAGTAAACCCGTTACAAGTGAGCATAAATAGTGTTTTAATTATTTTCCCAAAAATGTAGGGAGAAGAGTGGCAATTTTTGTACTTTTCTTAAGTAACTGGCTGAACAGAAAACGCCTCTGTGTCCACCTGTTTTGTGTTCTGTGCGGTGTGCACTGTCCGGGCGTGGACTGGGGGGGGGGGGCGCGCGGAGCAAAGGGAGGCCTTGCAGACCCTGGAGAGAACCGCGGCCTCGGTGTCCCCGCGGCCTGCCGTCCGTGGGGTGTGCTGAGCCCGGGACGTGGCTCAGGCCCTTCACCCTCTGCCCCAGAAGCCTGCGGGCTGTTTTTTAATGTTGGCGCTGTCACAGCTGCCCCCCCTTCCCCCGTCTGCTCCCCTTCACCACCCAGTCCCCCCTTCCCACTATAGTCTGTGTCCCTGGGCGGTGCATATGCACATGTGTTCTTGGAGTCTTGCGCCTTAGACCACTCGGCCGTCCTGACACATTGGTACATAGGTTCATCCTGACACATTGGTACATATACGTTCATCCTGACACATTGGTACATATGTGTTCATCCTGACACATTGGTACATATGTGTCCATCCTGACACATTGGTACATATGTGTCCATCCTGACACATTGGTACATATACGTTCATCCTGGCACATTGGTACATATACGTTCATCCTGACACATTGGTACATATATGTTCATCCTGACACATTGGTACATATACGTCCATCCTGGCACATTGGTGCATATGTGTCCATCCTGACACATTGGTACACATATGTTCATCCTGACACATTGGTACATATATGTCCATCCTGGCACATTGGTACATATATGTCCATCCTGGCACATTGGTACATATATGTTCATCCTGACACATTGGTACATATACGTTCATCCTGGCACATTGGTACATATACGTTCATCCTGGCACATTGGTACATATACGTTCATCTTGGCACATTGGTACATATACATTCATCCTGACACATTGGTACATATATGTTCATCCTGACACATTGGTACATATATGTTCTCTGGTTAGTTTCTTTCAGTCCCCCACCCCCCCACCCCCCTGAGATCCGTCAGTCTGTTTTATGCAGCCAGGCCTCTGGTCCTATTTTGTTCATCAGTTTATTTTGTTCATTAGATTTCACATATGAGTGAGATCATGGGATACTTGTCTTTCTCTGACTGGCTTATTTCATGTAGCATGATACTCTCCAGGGCCTCCATGCTGTCTCAAAGGGTAAGAGGTCCTTCTTTTTTACAGCTGCCTAGTATTCCCTGGTGTAGATGGCCCACAGCTTTTTATCCACTCATCTGCTGATGGGAACTGGAGCTGTTTCCAGATCTCAGCTATTGCAAATTGTGCTGCTGTGAACATGGGGGTGCATCCATCGTCCTGATTGGTGTTGGGGGTTTCTTAGCATGTATTCCCAGCAGTGGGATCGCTGGGTCAAGTGGCAGTTCCGTCTGTAATGTTTGGAGGAAGCTCCACGCTGTTTTGCACTGAGGCTGCCCAGCCTGCAGCCCGTTGGCTGTTGGAGCCACTGTAACCGGGGAGCCTGCGCGCACCGCCGCTCGGAGGGAGGGGGTGAGGGGACGTGCTGTGTGGGCCCGCGGACCCGCTGGGAGCGGAAGTGCTCCATTTAAGAAGCGGATGCACGTCCTCCAGCATCAGAGAACTTGTTTTCACAAACAGTGCCTTTCTCGACGTTTCACGGCAAATTGTCCATTTACATTAGAGTTTAATGTTGACTTACTAACCAGACATTCCAGTCAAGCCCTGAGGCATGCTCCTCAGACTTGACCGAGTGATGGAACGTGGGGCAGAGTGAGGTGAGAGCTTGCAGGATTCTGCGTGCTGAGAGACCGTGTGGGCAGGGAGGGGTGGCGCGTGGAGACCGGGTGGGCAGGGAGGGGTGGCGCGTGGAGACCGGGTGGGCAGGGAGGGGTGGCGCGTGGAGACCGGGTGGGCAGGGAGGGGTGGCGCGTGGAGACCGGGTGGGCGGGGAGGGGTGGCGCGTGGAGGCCGGGTGGGCGGGGAGGGGTGGCGCGTGGAGGCTGGGTGGGCGGGGAGGGGTGGCGCGTGGAGGCCGGGTGGGCGGGGAGGGGTGCCGTGTGGAGGCCCGGTGGGCAGGGAGGGGTGGCGCGTGGAGGCCGGGTGGGCAGGGAGGGGTGCCGTGTGGAGGCCGGGTGGGCAGGGAGGGGTGGCGCGTGGAGACCGGGTGGGCAGGGAGGGGTGGCGCGTGCAGCTGGCTCGGTGCCTCTGAACCGCGCTTCTCTGTTTCGCAGCTGGAAGCTCGGCTCGAGGACGCCGTGGCCGAGGCCTCCAAGGAGCGCAAGCTTCGCGAGCACAGCGAGAGCTTCTCCAAGCAACTCGAAAGTGAGCTCGAGGCCCTCAAGGTAGAGCCCCCTGGGTCCCGCTCCCACCAGCAGCAGCTGTGACCCTCCCTCCCGATTGGGGACTCATCCCAGGAGCGTGCCTGTCGGCGGGAGGGCCACACTGCAGGCCCCGGCCATAGGGTGCCCTCGCGTCTCTCCAGTGGCTCTGGCAGCTGTGCCAGCCCGTCACCAGCACCTGTGCCTCGATACCTGGGTTTTGTTTCTTTTCTTTTCTTTTTATTGATATTTTTTTACAGAGAGGAAGGGAGAGGGATAGAGAGTTAGAAACATCGATGAGAGAGAAACATCGATCAGCTGCCTCCTACACACCTCCTACTGGGGATGTGCCCGCAACCAAGGCACATGCCCTTGACCGGAATCGAACCTGGGACCCTTGAGTCCGCAGGCCGACGCTCTATCCACTCAGCCACACCGGCCAGGGCTGACACCTGGGTTTCTAAACTCCTGGGCCCACTTCTGGGAAAGCTCCTTAAAGCCCAGTCCGCCACCGACATAGCGGGACAGGCTGGTCGTCCGTGGCCAGAGGCGGCGGCGAGGGACCGGGGGCAAGGCCTGGAGAGGGAAGAGGGCGGTGGGGAGGCTGGGCTCCTGGCTGACCTCGTGCAACCCCAGGGCCTCCGCCGGCCTAGCCGTGGGCTCCTGTCTGTGAATGGAGACACTGAGGCTTCTCTTCCCTCGAACCCCCTCCCGGCCCCTGGCGAATCCGCCACCTCTCCCCTGCATGTCCTCAAGGTGTCTGTGTCTCCCTCATCTTTGCCCCACCTGCCTGGCCAGTGCACCAAACCGCACTCCTCCCTCCCCCCAGTCTTTGTCACGTCCCCTGTGTGACTGTCCTGCGGTTCGCTGGTGTGTGTCAGTCATTGCCCCTCCGCTGCAGGAGAGCGGAGACGTCACGTGGCTGTAGCCACAGGGGCCTGACAGAGCCGGTCCTCAGAGGACTGAGCGGGAGTGCTGGGCAGAGGGAGACCCGGAAGCAGTGCAGTGTGACCCACAGTGACAGCCTCGGGCCCGACAGGTCTGCACATCCCTCCTGCAGGGCAGGTGCTGTCACCCCCAGCTGCCCTCCTGAGGAGGACCACCGACCGGGCTCAGCTGTGTCACAGGAGCAGCAGCTTCCAAGGGCCTGCCGGTGGGAGGGGACACAGCGTGACCCCGCGGGAGGGCAGGGAGGTGTGTGACTTACCTGAACCTTCATCTCCAGGGCAAGCAAGGGGGCCGGGGACCAGGTACCTCCTTAGAGCATCAGCAAGAGATTTCCAAAATCAAGTCTGAGCTGGAGAAGAAGGTCTTGTTCTACGAAGAGGAGCTGGTCAGACGCGAGGCCTCCCATGTGCTGGAGGTAAAAACTGTGAAGAAGGAGGTGCATGACTCCGAGAGCCACCAGCTGGCCCTGCAGAAGGAGATCTTGATGTTAAAAGACAAACTGGAGAAGTCAAAGCGAGAACGGTGAGTCCCCGGCTCCTCCGTGTGGAGGACGCGGGTTTGTGCGGCTGGGCGGGGTGGCCCAGGTGGCTCTGACCCTGCCCCTCCCACAGGCTCAGCGAGGTGGAGGAGGCAGTGGGCACCGTCAAAGACAAGTACGAGCGAGACCGAGCCGTGCTGTCCGAGGAGAACAAGAAGCTGGCCGCCGAAAAGGAGAGGGTAATGGGAGGCTCGGGATCGCTTCGGGAGGCGGGAACTTTCGGGATCTGGAAGTTTGTATTTAAGTGTTTTTATTTTTAAATGACGCAATGGTGATCTTTTAAATGGGATGTTTATATTTGGTTAAAAGCTGCTGATTATCTGAAATCACTGGCTCTTGATCCCATTTATGTTCAGATCTGCATTGAAATGTGACTGGAGTTAGATACAATCAAAAACCCACATCCTAAACCTCATAACGATTAAAGAAAACTCAAAATCTTCAAAAGAACTTGTGTTTGAATAATGCTAATGTCCTATTTGCAGGCGCCAACTAACCCGCTGTGTGGTGCAATTGTTTCCTTTCAGCTTTGCTCCTTCGTGGACAAACTCACAGCTCAGAATAGGCAACTGGAGGACGAGCTGCAGGACCTGGCAGCCAAGAAGGAGTCGGTGGCCCACTGGGAAGCTCAGATTGCCGAGATCATCCAGTGGTACGTTGGCCCGCCCAGAGGCGTGGCCAGGCTCAGGCACGCGGCTGGCCCAGGGTGCAGTTTCTCGGCTCCCATCTTCCTCTGTGACTGTCACGTGCACCTCCCGCTGTTTCTCTGATGCCCAGGCACAGCCCTCCGCTCTGCCCCCACAGCACTAAGGTCAGGTGGCCGTTCTGCCCAGTGCCACTGCGCTGAGCTAAAGGTGCAGAAGCAGCCACCAGGTCTCTGAGGTGTGGCTGAGGCTGTGCAGGGACACCTGTGACCGGAGGAGCGGGGATCTACCTAAGGCACCTTCTTTTTTTAAAAACATGCTTTTATTGATGTCAGAGAGGAAGGGAGAGGGAGAAAGAGAGAGAAACATCAATGATGAGAGAGTCATTGATCAGCTGCCTCTTGCAGGACCTACACTGGGGAATTGAACCTCGACCTCCTGGTTCATAGGTCGACGCTCAACCACTGAGCCACACCAGCCGGCCTAAGGGGCATTCTGTTGTCACGGGGACTGGTGTCCCGTGAGAGGATGCTGGGTCCCTGTGCCCTCAGGGAGGCGGGACCCATGCGTGCTCCTTGCTCCAGGCGCTCACAGACACATCCCCTCCCGCAGGGTCAGCGACGAGAAAGACGCGCGGGGTTACCTTCAAGCTCTGGCTTCGAAGATGACGGAAGAGCTCGAGACGTTGAGGAGCTCCAGCCTGGGGTCGAGAACACTGGTGGGTCGTGCCCGAAAGCTCACGTTTGTCACCAGGGAGTTCACGAGGGGCTTTCGCCGTGAGGTACCGCACACTGTTCCCTGGGGACAGCGGGTGAGGCGCACCAGCAGTGTGTTTGCTCCGGAGGACAGGTCCTTTCGTCCTCTCGCTCCGGTAGCCACGCTCTGTGGGCCCCTCAGAACAGGACGGCACCCTCGGGCCAGGCTCTCTGGGATGGGACCAGCCAGTGGTCTGTGTTTGCAGCGTCAGGAGTGTGGCGAGCTCAGGGCTGCATGGGTCCCCTCTCAGCCCAGTTCCCTCGTCTCCATTTTTCTGGGTCCCATTCACTCTTTAAAAACAAACAGGTTCTTTTGTGAGCGATACCGAGCGGTAAGAACAGAGGCTCAGTGAAAAGGGTTATTAGAACTCTAGTTGCGCCGCGTTTTCCTGGTTGGAAGGTACGTTTACCCAAAGGCACAGCGCCGGCAGGTGTGGTAACCGCTCCCCTCACGAGAACCAGACTCAGTCTGTGGGTGCGGAGGCTGAGCACGCAGCGGCCTCAGTGCGTGTCCGAGGGACTCCCCTCGTCCCCAGAGCCGGCCGTCTGTGAGAAACAGTGACAGCTCAGGTCTCTCGAAGAGAAGACCGCGGCCGCATCGGCCCCATGAGTGGAGACACCTTCGTGTTCGGTGTCCGCAGCCATTGGGACGGTCCGTGCGTGTCCCGTCTCGGCTCTCTGCCTGCGTGCGTGCACTGGCTCGTAGGAGCTGCGCTGACCAGCCTGTGCGCAGACCTCGTAGGAGGCGGAAGATGCCGTCACAGGTCCTTCTAGCACAACGGGCTTGGAGATTCTTGTGTAAAATACTATGTAGATGTTCCTATTGAAGGACAAGGTGGACGAGATTACGGTTCCTTTTCCCTGAGGGCATATTGTTCATTTACTGATTCTGGAGAAAAGCCGTCCAGGTCGGCCTTGTCTGGAGACACGGGTTTCAGTCACGTTCCCTCCACACCCGCTCTTCTCCGAGATGGCGGGGAGTGGAAGCCTCGCTGAGCCTGAACGTTGAAGAAGGAAGTGTCCAGGTGCCTCTGAGTCCCCTTGGCAGGCAGCGGGCAGGCCGGCCAGTGAGCAAGTGCTGCCCGGCTGCTTCCCCCGCTGCACTCATCCCCCGCCGTGCCCCGGCCCTCCTCTTCCTTTCTCTTAGCCCCGTGGTCGGCAAACTGCGGCTCGCGAGCCACATGCGGCTCTTTGGCCCCTGAGTGTGGCTCTTCCACAAAATACCACGGCCTGGGCGAGTCTGTTTTGAAGAAGTGGCATTAGAAGAAGTTTAAGTTTAAAAAATTTGGCTCTCAAAAGAAATTTCAATCGTTGTGCTGTTGATATTTGGCTCTGTGGACTAAGGAGTTTGCCGACCACTGTCTTAGTCTTCCTCTCAGGTAGGCATCGTCGATGAAGAATGACATCATTCCTACAATGAGGAAATAGCAGAATGTTTCAGTGTGACAAAATAAGATAACTGTGACCTTACAATGCAGCTTAGGTTTGTAAGAGTCTAGTGACCCAAATAGAAATTACTTGATAGCCCTAGGTCAGTGGTCGGCAAACTCCTCAGTCCACAGAGCCAAATATCAACAGGACAACGATTGAAATTTCTTTTGAGAGCCAAATTTTTAAAACTTAAACTTCTTCTAATGCCACTTCTTCAACATAGACTCGCCCAGGCTGTGGTATTTTGTGGAAGAGCCACACACTCAAGGGGCCAAAGAGCCGCATGTGGCTCGCGAGCCGTGGTTTGTCGACCACTGCTCTAGTTGGTTTGGCTCAGTGGATAGAGCGTCAGCCTGTGGACTGAAGGGTCCCAGGTTTGATTCCAGGTTAGGGTACATGCCCAGGTTGTGGGCTCGATTCCCCAGTAAGGGGCGTGCAGAAGGCAGCCGATCAATGATTCTCACCGTTGATATTACTCTCTCTCTCTTCTTCTCCCTCCCTCTTTGAAAAAAAAAATTACATTAGAGGATCCAGTTTCTTCTTTAAAAAAATTAGTGAATTTTTAGAAGACCTCTAAGAAAGAATAAAGGCCATAAAATATTGAAGATAAAATTGGCTGTGATGGACTTTGATAATATCTGAGAGTTAATTTTTCAATATGATAAAAGTTTAAGGCAAGACACTGAGGGGGAGTGGGGTAAGGGCATGTGCCAGGGGGTAGGGGAGGCCGGGCGAAGGTCAATGGGGAATAAAAAAGGAGACATATGTACTACTATTTGTAATACTTTAAACCAGTGATGGGCAACCTTTTGAGCTTGGTGTGTCAAACTTCGCCAAAAAACTGAGCATAACTCGGGTAGTGTGTCACTTTGAGGAAAAAACTAACTCCAAGACTCTAGTCGCAAATGTTTCATCCTCAGGAGCAGTAAATGTTTCATCCTCGGCATGTGGCCGCGTGTCATCAGAAATGGCTACGCGTGTCCGTGCTGACACGCGTGTCATAGGTTCGCCATCACTGCTTTAAACAATAAAGTAAATTTAAAATGTTAAAAAAGCTTAAGGCTAGGAAAAGATGAATTTGTCATTTGTTAGCGTTAATTTTGTAAAGTTAGTAGCTTAACGTGTGCTCTCACGTTTGAACCACCGCACACAGGACCCCCTGTGGAAGGTGCGCCGCAGTCAGAAGCTGGACATGTCCGCGCGGCTGGAGCTGCAGTCTGCGCTGGAGGCCGAGATCCGGGCCAAGCAGCTGGTTCAGGAGGAGCTGAGGAAGGCCAAGGACGCGAACCTCTCCTTTGAAAGGTGCTTGTCCTTCCGCGCGGGACCTGGGCCACCCCCCGAGCTGTTCCTGCGCCAGCCAGCACGCCTGCCGTCCCCTCGCAGATGGTGGGGCTGAGGTGCGGGCAGGTGTCCCCACTACACAAGTGCAGAGCCAGGATTTGATGGCAGGTCCCCCAGTGCTGGGCTGGCCTGCTCGCCTCCTCGCCAGATGTTAGCTGCAGCAGCTGGCTGCTCTGTCCCCCCACAAAAGCCTGGGAACCCCAAGACCCTGCGCTCAGGGAGGTGGTAGCCACCCTCTTGCCCGTTGGGGAAAGACACAGGTGTCCGGTCTGAGCCCCTGGGCTGGGTGTCCTCAGTGGGCATCGGGTGGTCCACAGAGAGGAACGTCCAAAACGCCGCAGGCTCGTGAGATGCACTTTCCAGACCGGGGTGTTTACCGTCCGTGTTTGTGCTGCCGAAATGTCTGTATGTCCAGACGTGTTAGGGGGAGGCCGCCCCGCCAAGCCTGTGTCCGTCCGCGTGTTTGTGGAGCCCTGGCGCGTCCCGGCACTTCCCCTGGCACAGCCCCGCCCACGCCTTCCGCTCAGCCGCACGCAGATGGCCTGGGCTCTGCACCTGACGCGCCTGTTTCTCATTTTAGTAAACTCAAGGACTCGGAAGCCAAAAATAAAGAATTATTAGAAGAAATGGAAATTTTGAAGAAGAAGATGGAAGAAAAATTTAGAGCAGATACCGGTAAATTAAAATGACAAGTTCTTACATTTTTAAAGTATAAGCCTTTTGGAATGGTTTTGCTTTAGATTTAATTTCTTTCAGGGCTAGTAGCTTTTAGTTCTTTGAAGACAGCACTTAGTCATGCCAAAGCCCAATTCTGAAATGGGTGCGTCCAGTGATTCGCTCCCCAGAGTCACCCACAGGTCTGGGCGGTCCTTCCTGTGTTTCGTCTTGAAAGAATAGAGCACGTACACATGAGTGTAGTTAGACATCACGTCCCATGACACAGGGACCGCTCTGCCCCTGCGGCTGGCTGGCTGCCGTTCGGCCTTGCTGTCCCGGAACCCCCGCCGTGTGGCCACGCGTACAGCATTCCCCCTTCCCGGCACTGTGTTTTGGGGAGAGATGTCCAGAGTGAACTGCCAGTCCAGGGGGCAGTGTGCACCTTGTAGGTGCTGCCAGCTGCTGCAGGCGCCAGGACGTCTGTGCCCGCTGCCGTGGGCGGGGTCCCAGTTGCACCCAAGTGCGGTCTCACCCTGGTCGGGGCGAAGCCGCATCGCAGCGGAGCCTGGTTTGCGTCTTCTTGTTACGAGCAGGATGAGCCTCTTTTCACACCCACGTGGGCTCTTTGTGGCTCTTTCTCTGTGGCTTATACATTGGTATCTTTCGCCCATTTTAAAAATAGAAGTTGTGAAGTCTTCTTCTCCCCAGAAGCTTTCTGGACATTGAGGGATGAGAGGCTTTTGTTTGTGACTGAAGTTGCAAATGCTTTTTCTCGGCTGTCTTTTACTCACCATTTTTTATTTTAAGCCAGAGATAAGGGTTTCAAATTGTGTGTGTGTGTCAGGTTGACCCGTTTCCCCCTTTTGAGGCATCGGGAACCACTCCTGCATCCAGGTGTTCAGCGGGCGCACCTCTGCTCTTCTGACACGGGCACGTGCCACTGTTCGGTGTAGCTCGCCGACCCCTTTGGAGTTTGATGATGTGCAGTCCAGGGTGGACCCCGTTTTATCTTTTTCCCGTGGCCCGTCACGCACCAGTGGTTAAGTTCCCGTCCCTGCTGACTTCCTGTTACTCTGCGCATGCGTGAGATTGCCCTGGGCGCCTGGTCTGAGCCTGGATTTTCTCCCCTGTTCGTCATTCCTGGGCCAGACCTCTCGTGGGTCCGTTTTAACAGCTTGTCGGTCACCTCCCCGCCCCTTTCTTTAGAGACTCCGAGGTGTCCTCCCTCTCTCCCAGGTGAGCTCCATTCCTGTCCCGGCTGGGGAAGTCACGGCAATGTCGTGGCACCACAGCAGGTTTATCCATTAACTGGGGAGCGTTGGCGTCTGCCGACATGGAGCCTTCCCGTCCCAGCGTAAGGGAGTCTTACGTTTTCACCGTGACTGTCTCTGTCTTACAGGACTCAAACTTCCAGATTTCCAGGATTCTATTTTTGAGTATTTCAACACGGCACCGCTTGCACATGACCTGACCTTCAGAGTGAGTAACTGTTTTCTACAAGCGAAAAGCGCGTTGTGACTGGTTAGAAATAGTGCCCTGTGATCTGACTCCTGTGGGGCCAGAACACACCAGCCAAGCGCCATCTGACGCTGGACTCCGGCGTGCTGCTCTGTCCGCCAGGATGTGAAGCGTGTAGGTGATAGGCCTGAAGGACTAGAAATGTTTCCCGAGACGCTTCCAGCATCAGGGAGAGCTGCTGAGGAACCGCTCGGTGGCTTCAGGGCACAGGTGGCCGGGGCCTCTGCCTGTGGGACCCCAGGCAGCTGTTAAGCCCAGCCTCGCTCCGCAGCCAGGGAAGAGCAGGCCGACCTCTGGGGGCATCCTGGCTCCCCGCTGGTCTCCCCGACGGGTGGAGGCCCTCGCTGCCGCCCTAGTTGGAGCTCGGTGGCACCTCCCTAGGGAGCGGGCCGTGCTGCCTGCGCAGCAAGTGGCAGGATGCTCTGACTTCTTTTTTTTTTTTTTTTTTTTTAAATATATTTTATTGATTTTTTACAGAGAGGAAGAGAGAGGGATAGAGAGTTAGAAACATCGATGATAGAGAAACATCGATCAGCTGCCTCTTGCACACCCCCTACTGGGGATGTGCCCGCAACCAAGGTACATGCCCTTGACCGGAATCGAACCTGGGACCTTTCAGTCAGCAGGCCGACGCTCTATCCACTGAGCCAAACCGGTTTCGGCTGCTCTGACTTCTTTAACATCCTGTTACGGGAGAAACGTGCTTACATCTGTAGCCTCGGTCGCTAGCTCTGACCAGCCTTCCCTGGGAAGTTCTGTGCGAGTGCAGGACGGCCGCGGGGCTGTGGGGGCTGCACGAGCCCCAGGCGCCCGAGGGCTCAGGCGGCCCACTGACCGCGGCTGCTGTCGGGCCCCCTGTCGGCTCCGGCCGCGGGGCACCAGGCGCGGCTGTGACGCTCCTGTAGGCGCCCCGGCGTCTGTCCGTGCCGTCTCCTTGTGCAGGGCCGCGCTGCCTCCACACGTGTGGATGGTGTGCGCCTGTGGACGGGAGTGCGTGACCTTTGATGGGGAAATACTCGTTTCAGGAACGCTCGTTACAACCCAAAGATGGTCGTAGAGGGCAGCTTTAGCTTTAAATTGGCTTCAGAGCTTTAGCTCCAATTTCAAGTTAGAAGTTAATTTGGGAATCTTGAGTTCAGAACAAACATGGCTTCCCTGTGCATCAGACTGTCGGGGAAACTCCCTCTGGGCGCAGGCCGCAGCCTCTGGTCCCCGAAATGAGGCGGGAGGCAGAGGCCTGGCCGTCAGAGGCTGGCGCCTCCCAGTGCCTCCCCTTCAGGTGGCGGCCTCTGCCTCGTCACAGTCCCGGCCGGAGGTCCCCCTGCGGCCTCAGCATGCGGAGGGCCGGCGCCTGTGAGGGAGGGGTGACGAGGCGGTGCCCCGGGAACAAGACCTGTGCTGGACCTCAGGTCCCCAGTGGGAGGCACTTGTTATTACTTATTTTGGGAGGGGGCGTACCTTTTAAATGGAGGACATGTAGTAGAGTCTGAATTCTACAGAATGAGTTCTTCCATTCTCACAATTTCTTGGCCTTTTCCGCACAGACCAGCTCAGCTAGTGAGCAAGAAACACAAGCTCCAAAGCCGGAAGTGTCCCCGTCCATGCCCATGGCTGCAAGCACAGAGCAGCAGGAGGTAAGATTGCCCCGGACCGCGACCCTCAGGTCTGCCCCCTCGGCCCCACGTCCACCTGCTGCTGGAGGCCCAGGCCAGCGCGCTCGGTCCCGCCCGCTGCGCCAGTTCTGAGCCCGGCTTGCATTTCAGAGCTGCCGTTGGTGCATCGGCTACTTGAGGCGTGCTTTGACAGGTGTCTCCACAATGTCGCGGATTAAAAATGCAGAACTGTTCATTATTGATCAGCTCCAGAGGGAGGGGTCCCACGCAGGGTCTGGTGGTAGCGCGCTGAGCTAGCACGGCGCTCACCTGTCCCGCTTGTCTCCCAGGACATGGCTCGGGCCCCACAGAGGCCGCCCGCCGGGCCGCCGCCCGCCTCCCAGGCCCTCGCTCTGGCTGGACCAAAGGTAAGCCTGGCGTTTCCCCGGCGCCTCCTCGGTTTAGAAGGCCGTGTAAAGCAGACAGACGGCGCGTGAGGCACAGGAAGCCCGTGTCCTGTCAGCAGGCGCTCTGAGTGCCGTGCGGTCCAGGGGGTGTCGGGACCCTGTGTGGCCCTCCCCGGCGCTGCCTGAGCGGATTTTCCCGGAACGTGTCTGCGGTAGATCTCCCAGCCCCTTCGCTCCCAGACCAGTTCCCTCTCCAGGGCGGCTGCTCCGTGATGTGTCTGAGTTCCTTCTCCAGATTTATTCCATGTATCCGCCTGCACGGAGAGCCCCGGAGAAGTGCCTGGTGTGTGTCTGTGTGTGTGTGTGTGGGGGGGGGGGGGGTCCCAACCGCGAACGGAGCTCCTGAGTGTGCACGCCATCGTTGGCCTTGGTCCCTGGGCCTTGAGAGCCGTGCACACTGTCCACCCAGGTCCACCCAGGTCATAGCCTCCAGGGGACAAGGCCCGCCCCCGGCTTCCCTGGCATCTGCCTGTGTCCCGGAGGTGCGGGCTCTGTTGGTGCAGTCGTGGCCTCTTTCAGGGTTTCCGTCACAATGGCCGTGCCAGCCAGCGCTCAGCTTGGTCTCGGGAGAGACGGTGAATGGTTTGGCCGTTGATTCTCTCAGCGTCAGGGAGCAGGTGGACTGCACCTGGGTTCTGTTCATTCCTCCTGCTTCCTACGAAGGCCCCGTTTATGTCCCTGAGTAGTAAAGGCTCAGGCTTGCCGTTGTTAGCCTCGTAGAAAGCCTGTTTCTCCATCCTGTCTCTTTCTGTCATCGACCGCGTCACTTGGGTCCCTTCTCCCAGCGAGGGCGGCGGTCTCCGCTCTGCTGTTAGAACGGGGCTGCTGCTCACTCCGTGTGTGTCTGTTGGTTTCAGGTGGCAGGGCAGGTCCGGGTGGGAGCCCCGGGCGGCCCCCAGGGCCTCTGGGAGGCGAGGGGCTTGCGGCAGCCACGCTCCCTCCGCGCCCACCTTGCTGTGCGCCACTGGTCCCTGAAGGAAGCGGGGATGGGCTTTGGCTCTAGCTCCTCGGGCGGGCGTTGCGCTGGGCGTTGTAGCACGGCCCGCGGCCACACGTGCCTCAGCGGGGAAGCGCACACTTGGTTCTCAAGGTCGTGCCGCGTGTTCATGCACTGCCGCCTCCCATGTGCGTCACCTTCTCCTGTCCCCACAGCCCAGAGCCCACCAGTTCAGCATCAAGTCCTTCTCCAGCCCCACTCAGTGCAGCCACTGCACCTCCCTGATGGTGGGGCTCCTCCGCCAGGGCTACGCCTGCGAGGGTGAGTGTCCGCGCCGGCCCCGGGACGCAGGGGGCGGAAGGAAGCCAGTGGGAGGGAGCCGAGGGAGCCTCCTCCTCAGTTGTGTAAATGCTCCGTGAGCCAGGCTTGAAAGCCTGTCCTCGCTGCCGTGGGAGCCGCGCTGGGGGGTGACCCGGGCCTCTGGCGGTCACGGCTGCCGTGCAGTCATCCTGAAGATGAGCCGGCAGAACGGAGGCCCGACCTCCCTGCGAGTCCTCTGGAGGGGGCACCCCGGGGCCTCTCCCTCTGCCGCACCTCAAGCCTGGGCTGGGCCTTGCCACGCCCGCGCTCGCTCACGTTTGGGTGCAACCACCCGTGCAGCGCAACTGGCCAAGGTCGCAGGTGCCCGGTGACACCCTGGGCTGGGCCCTGTGATTGGCGGCCAGGACCCCCCCACGTGCCATCGCCCGTCTCAGACCTGCACGTTGTTTCCTGTCGGGGCTGGGGGAGGACAGAGACCGGCTCCGGGACAGTCCTTGCACGTCAAGGCGTCCTGGCGGCCCTGCCTGCCCTGTGTCCGTCCTGAGCTGTGGGGCGTGTTCAGGAACCACCGCTGGTTCCGGGCTCCGGGCCACGTGTCTGACGCCGCCCCCTCGCTGCTCCAGTGTGCTCGTTTGCTTGCCACGTGTCCTGCCGAGACAGCGCCCCCCAGGTGTGCCCCCTCCCTCCCGAGCAGGCCAAGCGGCCCCTGGGCGTGGACGTGCAGCGGGGCATCGGGACCGCCTACAAGGGATACGTGAAGGTAGGACGCTCGGCCCTCGTGCCGTCCTGGGAGGCCCGGGTCCTGAGGGCCCACGGAAGCACGCTCAGTCAGGCCTGTCCCGCTCCTGGCCGGCGCTCACCGGGCTCCGAGGCCGAGTGCTGGGTGAAGGCCCGTCAGCTGTGGTTTCGGGTGCTCCCGGGCTGTGAGCGTCCCTGTCGCTGAGCTGTTCCCCGTGTCCCCGCGTAGCCTTGTCCGTGCTCGCCCTCCGCAGCAGCACCCTGACTCCCTGGCCCCGATCGGGCTCTGGCCACCAGCCTGCGCGGGCGCGAGGGAGCTGCTGTGAGAAGCTGGCCCGTGGAGGGCACCCCCAGGAAGTCCCCGGCCTGAGGCCCCAGGCGGCGCGTCTGGAAGGTTGGTGGTTGGCCCCGCTGGCCAGTGAGACGTCCCGTTTGCCCGCAGGTCCCGAAGCCGACGGGCGTGAAGAAGGGGTGGCAGCGGGCCTACGCCGTGGTCTGCGACTGCAAGCTCTTCCTGTACGACCTGCCCGAGGGCAAGTCCACGCAGCCCGGCGTGGTGGCCAGCCAGGTCCTGGACCTCAGGTCTGTGCCCGCGCCCCAGGCCTCGCCCGTGTGCTTTCCCCCGAGCTGAGGGCGTGGGGTTTGATGGCCTTTAACTTGGTTTCTGCCCACACCCTCCCTCACTGCGCTGACCCCAAAACAGGCACTAACGCACGTGCCGGAACGTCCTGTCTTAGATCTGTTTGCGCTGAAAACCTTGCTCAGTGAGCGTTTAACATAAGAACGCGGCACGCCCAAGAGCAAGCAGGAAGCACCGGACCAGGCGGCTGCGTGTCCTCAGGGGCTGGTGCCTGGCGGGTCCCTTGGCGACCGCAGCCCGGAGCCCGGGCTGTGGGGCCGGAGGCTTGCTGTGTGGCGGCACCTCTGACCTCTTCCGTACTTGCCGCCTGCCTTCCTGGCACCGGGCACTGAGGGCAGCGAGCATCCTCCTCACGGCTTCTCTTCTCGTTCCGTCTGCTTCCGCTTCCCATTGGGGTGATGGCACCATCCCGGCACGGAAGTGGGAGGGTGGTCGTGAAGGTTAAACAAGTTACAGGTGGACGTGCTGGGCACCGGGCCTGGCGTGTCCTGTCACCCACCCCAGTGCCACAGAGGATGGCAAATGCAGACATGGACATGCTGGGCCCAGCCTCCAGCCCGTCGCCAGCATTGGTTCTGGGGGGAAGGGGTGCCGTGGCGGTGCCATGAGGAGAGCCATGTGCCAGTCACCCCCACAGCAGTGCCCAGCTTCCGTGCCCCAGTGCATGGGGCGGATGAACACTGGGACCTGTGTTTTGGAAAGCCCCAGGGGACCCTGCTGTCCCTCACTGCGCTCTGGCCCTGTGAGGTAGAGGCCACCGGGCGCCGCGCCTGGGGTGCAGAGTGTATTGACGTGGGGCTGCCAGTTACCAGCTCGTTTTAGCTCCTCCTTCAATGGCGGCCTGATCATAGCCATATCTGGGCCACCAGTGAGGTGGGGTTTGTCCTCCCCAAGCAGCTGAAGAACTAGAGAGAGCCACGTGGCTCAGGGAGGAGGGGAGGAGGAGGGGTGGCTGAGGGAGGGGCTTCTCAAACTCCCTGCACTTGGCCGGCTTTGCAGGGGAAGCGTTTTCTAACCCAGGCGGAGGCCAGGGCCCCTCATGTTGGAGGAAGTCGTCACGAAAGCGCCTTCCTCGTCCGACCTGTGCACAGGCCTGTGCGTCCCTGCCCGTGCGCTCAGTGTCCTGTTTCTTGCAGAGACGAAGAGTTCTCGGTGAGCTCAGTCCTGGCCTCCGACGTCATTCACGCTTCACGTCGAGACATTCCGTGTATCTTCAGGGTACGGTTCTCTTCTGCCTCTTAGAGAGGATTCACTGATCACAGACAAGTCACGTGGTTAGAACGAAACCCTTCTGAGAGCGTCACTGCCGTCGGAGGGACCCGTGCCCGTGGGAGAGACCCCGGCTCCCGCCTCCCCTCCCCATGTCAGTGCCCTGTCCCAGCGCGCTCAGGCGGGGCCTCCCTCCCCTCCCAGGCCTGCTGGTCAGGAGCAGCTGGCAGCCCTGCTCCTGCGCACTCACTGGCGGGGGAGGGGGGGGAGGGGGGCGGTCCCTCCACTGAGCTGTGAGAGGTGCCTCCCTGAGTTCTGTTGAGCTCATCGCTGTTCAGAAAGCCCCTCCTTATGCAAAGACTTGCCGTCCCTGCACGTAAAACTGGTCCTTGCGCAGCTGCACGGACCTGTGCTGAGAGCCTGTCGCCTGTGCACGTGCTCGGAGGGCCTTTTTAGTGTGACACGATCGTTTCCTCGCTGTCCCCAGGACAGCACAGAGGGCCTCGGAGCAGGGCCGGCCCAGCTTTAACCCCTGGCCCTTCTGCTCCTCCCTCTGGCGGGACAGCGGCCGGGCCGGGCCGGGCGTCGGTGCCGTGCGTGCCGGCTTACGGCTCTTCTGTTTTCTTTTCTGTCCTGAAGGTGACGGCCTCTCTCTTAGGTTCACCTTCTAAGACCAGCTCACTGCTCATTCTGACAGAGAACGAGAACGAGAAGAGGAAGTGGGTTGGGATTCTGGAAGGACTGCAGTCCATCCTGCAGAAGAACCGCCTGCGCAGCCAGGTGGTGCACGTCCCCCAGGAGGCCTACGACAGCTCGCTGCCGCTCGTCAAGGCCGTGCTGGCGGCCGCCGTGCTGGGTGCGTGCGCCTCCCAGGCTCCGCGTCCCCCGAGGCACAGCGTGTGTCCTCACCGCCGTTTGAATTAGAGCTCGTTGCTCCCATGTCCGAGGAGGGACTGGCCGTGCCCACGGCTGACGCGCTTTCTGTTCTCGCCCTTCTGCCTCACAGACGGCGACAGGATCGTGGTCGGCTTGGAAGAAGGGCTGTACGTCATCGAGGTGACCCGTGACGGTGAGTGGCGGCCCGTGTCCGCTGTGCGCTCGGGCCCGCGGTTCATGCAGGCACAGTGTCGGTCGTGGGAACTTGTGAGCATTGAGACGACGTTACTGGCCGGGTCCAGTGCCCCCATCAGAGACTTTGTAACGAGAGGGACGGCCGCAGCCCAGCCCACTTCTGTGCAACGAGAGTGGCGTGGGGCCTGGGTGTCTGGGGAGGGGTGGAGGGTGCTGAGCAGGCGCCGGGAGCAGGGTGGGCACTGGTCCCCGCCTCACTCACGCCCGCCCTCCCCGCAGTGATCGTCCGCGTCGCGGACTACAAGAAAGTCTACCAGATCGAGCTCGCCCCCAAGGAGAAGGTCGCCGCGCTCCTGTGCGGCCGGAACCACCACGTCCACCTCTGCCCGTGGTCTGCCTTCGACGGCACAGAAAGCAACGTGGACGTCAAGCTTCCGGAAACGAAGGGCTGCCAGCTCCTCGCCACAGCGACGCTGAAGAAGGGCGCGGCCACCTGCCTGCTGGTGGCGGTGAAGCGGCTGGTCCTGTGCTACGAGGTCCAGCGGACCCGGCCTTTCCACAGGAAGGTCACGGAGCTCGTGGCCCCGGGCAGCGTGCAGTGCATGGCCGTGCTCAAGGACAAGCTCTGTGTGGGCTACCCTTCGGGGTTCTCTCTGTTGAGCCTCCAGGGCGATGGGCAGGCCCTGCCGCTGGTAAATCCCCACGACCCCTCGCTCGCGTTCCTCTCGCAGCAGTCTTATGACGCCCTCTGTGCCGTGGAGCTCAGAAGCGAGGAGTACCTGCTCTGCTTCAGCCACATGGGACTGTACGTGGACCCACAAGGCCGGAGGTCGCGCACGCAGGAGCTCATGTGGCCTGCGGTGCCTGTTGCCTGTAGTATGTATATGTTTTCTGTTGCCCTATCCCTGTCGCTGCTCTTCACGCCCGGCGGCACGTTCAGTTTTGCTTCAGTTCGTCTCCGGTTCCCCGGCCAGGGAGCGAGGGAGCGCCAGGAGGGGGGGCCCCACGGCTCGGCCTTGGCAGGTGGTCCCGACACTGGCCTCGGGCGGCCTGCCGTCATTTAGGAACTCACAGCGGCGGCCCCCGCCGCAGGGCTCGGCGTGGCCAGGAGAACGGCGCTGCCTGTCCGTGGGCGGCCTCTGGGAGGGGTTTCCTGAGAGGCGGGAGCTGTTCTGGAAAGAGCCGAGTTGTCCAGAGATTGAGGTGGCTTCCTGTGTGAGGGGGCTCCGTGGGTCTTCCTGCCCAGCCCGCCACCTGAGCTTGTAAAGGACCCTGACCCTCAGTGCCCACCACTGGCGGGCAGGCGGGAACCCAGGGGTGAGGGGACCATCAAGGGCATCAGAAGTGGGGTTACGGGTGGGGGGCGGTGCCGTGTTTTTCCTCAATTACCTACGAGTGCAGCCTTTGTCCGCCTCGTTGCTGGCAGAGAACCGGGGGTGTTGGACCAGGAGCCCCGGCCGTAGGGGGCGCTGCCTCTGTTGGCTCCGGGGGCTCACGTGTGTGTCTGACTCCTTGGCCTCGGCCGGGGCTGGGGCAGCGCAGCAGCCAGAGCCTCCTGCTCCTCGTGTCCACGAAGCCGCCCCGCAGGAACAGCCTCAAAACCACGGCCCTGCTCGGCGGGCGGTGCCGCTAGGAAAGGAGAAAGGGCCCGGCCCGGACCCCGGTGCCCACGCTGAGGTGGCCACGCTGAGGTGGCCACGCTGAGGTGGCCACGCTGAGGTGGCCACGCTGAGGTGCCCACGCTGAGGTGGCCACGCTGAGGTGGCCACGCTGAGGTGCCCACGCTGAGGTGCCCACGCTGAGGTGGCCACGCTGAGGTGCCCACGCTGAGGTGCCCACGCTGAGGTGCCCACGCTGAGGTGGCCACGCTGAGGTGCCCACGCTGAGGTGCCCACGCTGAGGTGGCCACGCTGAGGTGGCCACGCTGAGGTGCCCACGCTGAGGTGGCCACGCTGAGGTGGCCACGCTGAGGTGCCCACGCTGAGGTGCCCACGCTGAGGTGGCCACGCTGAGGTGCCCACGCTGAGGTGCCCACGCTGAGGTGCCCACGCTGAGGTGCCCACGCTGAGCCTGGCTTTCGGTTCTGCCTCCACCTCGTGGTCTCGTTTCCCCCCTCGTGCACAGCGCAGGCGCTCAGTCAGTCTTGGGGCTGGTGTACTAGCCCTGTCCACGCCCTGCGCTGGGCACCTGTGCGCTCAGCCTCCCGTCCCGTGCGGAGGCGTGTCAGTCCCGTCTGCGGGCTGGCCACGGGAGGGGACGCGGGAGCACGTGCAGTCGGTCAGACTCCTCAGCCGTGCTCTTCCCGTTGAGATGGACGTGAGTTCACATTGTTAGGCCCGGACACCTCGTCCCGCACACATCTGGCTCCTGCAGGGAGCCCCACGTGGTCACGGGAGGGGCTGCCAGGAGCCAGACGGGACAGGCCTCTGCCCAGCTGTGCACGGGCCGCAGGGAGCCGGCCTCGAGGTCGGGGCCGCTCGTGGGCGGTCCTCTGCCCGGCCTCCTGCCTGTGGCCCAGCCAGTTTACTCTCTTCGGGGTCGAAAGAAGCTGGCCGTGCCGCCCACTAGGAGCACAGCAGCAGCAGCTTAAAGCCCACCTGCTGTTGGCAGCCGCCCCGTGAAGCTTAGCGGGGAGCCGGGAGCCGGGCCCTGCGCTGCCTCTGCGGTGAGGCCGCTCGCAGTGACGGGGCAGTGTTCAGCGCGCGGAGCAGACAGACACCCCGCTGTCTGGAAGCCCCGACACCTGCTCATGCCTTTGGAACAACAGGTGGCTCTTCGGTCGCCACCTGACGGTTGGCGTCGCTCAGAGGGAGCAGGGAAAGCCGCTGCGGGAACGTAGGTCCGTGTCAGAGCAGACGGCAGAAGGGACGCCGCGCCCCAGAGGACAGACTAGCGCTGCACAAACCCGTGTGGCCGGGCTGGGCCCGGCAAGCTCGTCGCCCGGAGCCAGCTGTGGCTTCTGTGTGAATATTGACCCAGAACCCCGACTCCTTGGCAGCTCCCCAGAAGGAGCTTGCTTCGCGGGCAGGCCCTGCGGCCCCCCTGCATTCCGGGCGGGTGGAGCCTCGAGGGTAAGCTCCGCAGGAGCCGAGGAAGCTGCCAGGAGCTCAGCGTTCATGCTGCGGCTTTTACCTGCTCCTCAGGAGCGGCGGTGACGCACGACCATCTGGCTCTAGAGTGGGCACGGTCAGGGCCTGTGGCCGGCCTCTCACCACGTGGGCCCAGGCCGCCTGGCCCTCGGCACCTTTCGGAGGCGGGGATGGGCCTGGCCGCTGCCCTCAGGTGGAAGGCGCCAGGCCCGGGCCGCGCCGTTCCTCACTGCTCTGCTCTGTCCGCGCCAGGTTGCAGCCCCTCACACGTCACGGTGTACAGCGAGTACGGCGTTGACGTCTTCGACGTGTGCACCATGGAGTGGGTGCAGACCATCGGCCTGCGGAGGGTAGGGCCCGGGGCGGCGGGGAAGGTGTGGGCAGCTCCCCCCTGCTGTGTGCCGGCTGCTAACCCTCTCGTTTCCAACAGATAAGACCGCTGAACACGGAGGGCACCCTCAACCTGCTCAACTGTGAGCCCCCCCGCCTCATCTACTTCAAGAGCAAGTTCTCGGGTGAGTGAGCCTCCCTCCACTGACCGCGCCGGCCCTCTGTCCTGCCCCCGTCCTGCCCCCATCCTTCCCCCCCGTCGTGCCCCCCCGTCCTGCCCCCGTCCTGCCCCCCCGTCCTGCCCCCCTGTCCTGCCCCCGTCCTGCTCCCCTGTCCTGCCCCCGTCCTGTCCCCCTGTCCTGCCCCCGTCCTGCCCCTCTGTCCTGCCCCCGTCCTGCCCCCCCGTCCTGCCCCTCTGTCCTGCCCCCGTCCTGTCCCCCTGTCCTGCCCCCGTCCTGCCCCCCCCGTCCTGCCCCCGTCCTGCCCCCCCGTCCTGCAGCGGCCTGGGGGCCGCCGTGACCGCGGTCACCCTCCCTCCGCAGGAACCGTGCTCAATGTGCCCGACACCTCGGACAACAGCCGGAAGCAGATGCTGCGGACCCGGAGCAAGAGGCGGTTCGTCTTCAAGGTGCCGGAGGAGGAGCGGCTGCAGCAGCGCCGGTGAGGGCCGTGCCGGGGGCGGCCGGGGAGAGCCCGGGGGCTCCTCGCGGTCCTGAACCCCAAACTGCCTTCCTCCCCAGGGAGATGCTTAGAGACCCAGAACTGAGGTCCAAGATGATTTCCAACCCGACCAACTTCAACCACGTGGCCCACATGGGCCCGGGCGACGGCATGCAGGTGCTCATGGACCTGCCTCTGGTGAGTGCCGGGGCCTCCCGCTGCCGGCCTTTCACTGCGGCTCGGAGCAGACCCGAGCGCCTGGCACCGGTCTCGGGCCGTGAACCGGTCGCCCTTCCGCGGCAGCCCTGGCCGCGCCACTTAATTTGCTCGGTGACTGTCCATGTTCATGACAGAACTGGCTGTCAGAAACGGTTTCTCAGTAACACCTCGGTGTGGGCAGTAACGTTTCCTCTTCGCTCTGGAAAAGAGGGGTTTCCTGTAGGATCCAGCGTGGTCTGAAGTCACAATTGCCGACTCAGCGCAGAGCTTAGCTGACGTCACTGCAGAGCCTTCCCGGCCGTCTCCCTCCTCGAGGGCCCGGCCCAGCCCTGGTCGCGCTGCAGGCTTCCCGGTCGGCCCCGCTGCTCAGCCGGTGCCCCGTGCTCACCTGCTGTTTTCTCTGCCCAGAGCGCTGTGCCCCCGGCCCAGGAGGAGAGGCCCAGCCCCACGCCCACCAGCCTGGCCCGGCAGCCTCCGCCCAAGAACAAGCCCTACATCTCGTGGCCGTCGTCAGGTACCGGGGCGCCCAGGGCGGGCCTGGGGGGCTGGGACTCCTTCCCCTGGGGTGACACCTCCTTGTGCCCCAGGTGGGTCCGAGCCCGGCGTGGCAGCGCCTCTGAGAAGCATGTCCGATCCCGACCAGGACTTGGACAGGGAGGTAAGGCCTGCCGACGATGGACGCGGCCCACGCGGAGCGGAACCCAAGCCCCACGCTGCCGTTCTTTGTGAAACGGCTTCTCTCCCCTCGAGCAGCCCAGGGGTCGTTTCGGGGGGAGGGGGCGGGGGCCGCTGCGTCACCGCCCACAGAAGGAAGAGCAGCCCCGGCCCAGCGGCGGCCCAGCCAGTGGAGATGCTGCCGAGACCACGGGCCAGAGGGCCGCTGGGGGCGGCACCGGCCGACCGCCTTCCTGGGAGAGGCCCGGCCGCTCTTCCCTCTGCGCTCACGGCTCGGCCGGCACCGACGGCTCTGTCTCTCACTCGGGCAGCGCCCGGTCTTGGAGAGCCTTCCCTCGTGGCCTCTCCCTCCCCGATGGCCGTGAGGTCAGAGTTCAGGGTGCACGTGCGGAGCTGGGTGGGCAGGTTGCGCATATCGAGCCCTTTAGCTGAGTTGATCCATGGGGAGCCTGCCCTGCGCCCTCAGTGTCCGGCGTCCTCCCCGCACCCTCCTCTGGTGCAGGCCGGCCGTCTGCATCTCCTGCCTGGGCCCGCCCCGGCCGCTCTCACGTGGCCGACCGGTGTTCTCTGGGGGCTCCTGGTGGGGGTGTCTTGATGGCGTCGGGCGCGGGGCCGGAGGCTTCACGGACAGTGGTGCCCTCCGGGGCGGCCCGTTTGTCCTGCTCGGACCTGGTTGGTTCTTTTAAGTGAAATTCGCAAGGAGTCGCTTTAAAGGAAGCTGTTTGGTTCGCAGTGCTGGGCAGCCGCAGCTCCGATGAGCTCGGACCTTTCCATCACCGGAGCGCGGCAGCCTCTCCCCGCGCCCGGCCTCCACCTCTGTCGCTGGGCCTGTTCGGGGCGTTGCGTGTCGGGTCACCAGCGGCTGTCGTGTCTGCTTCCCTCAGCATCACCGTGTCCGGTCTTCGTGCTGCGGCCTGAGGGTCTGCAGGCTGCTCTCTGTGGTGCGAAATCCCACGGGGTGAGGCACACACGCAGGTGTCCTTGGCCACGGGTGGGCTACTTTGCGGTGTTCCCTTTGGCTGCTGTGAGCACGTGTGAGCGTGCACTCGTTTGAGTGCTGTCTTTGCTGCTTTGGGGTACGGCCTAGGAGCGGGATGCTGGGTCACGTGAGGACCGTTTGCCATGGCAGCCGCCCCATTTGCCCTTCCCGCCGCACGGCACGTGGTGCAGGGCTCTCTGCGTTCTTACCGCGGCCGCCTCTTCTCCCTTTCCTCGGCACCTTCCCGCAGGGGGAACGCGGGGTCTCACGAGGTTTGGGTGTGCGTTTCCCGAGAGGGGCCTGGTGTCCTGGCCGTGTGTGTGCTTTTGGAGCAGCGTCTTCAAGTCCTTGCTCCATTTTCATGGGTGGTTTGTCTCTGTTGTTGGCTGCGCGTTGTTTATGTTCTGGACGCCAGGCCCCTCGATGTGCGACTTGAGGTGTTTCCTCCGTCCTGGGGGCTCTCACCCTCTTGGCTGTGTCCTCGCGTCCGTGCCCGGAGTTTCCAGCTGGTGGAGTCCAGTTTTTTCTGTGCTTCCGCTGTCATGGCTAAGAACCCACTGCCACGGCCCTGAGCATTCACCGATCCCCCGGTGTGGGTTGGCCTGTGTTAGCGCGTGCGTCCCCTGGCGCTCACATGGTTCCCTGGCGCTCACATGGGCCCCTGGCGCTCACATGGTTCCCTGGCGCTCACATGGGCCCCTGGCGCTCACATGGTTCCCTGGCGCTCACATGGTTCCCTGGCGCTCACATGGTTCCCTGGCGCTCACATGGGCCCCTGGCGCTCACATGGTTCCCTGGCGCTCACATGGGCCCCTGGCGCTCACATGGTTCCCTGGCGCTCACATGGTTCCCTGGCGCTCACATGGTTCCCTGGCGCTCACATGGGCCCCCTGGCGCTCACATGGTTCCCTGGCGCTCACATGGGCCCCTGGCGCTCACATGGGCCCCTGGCGCTCACATGGGCCCCTGGCGCTCACATGGGCCCCTGGCGCTCACATGGTTCCCTGGCGCTCACATGGGCCCCTGGCGCTCACATGGGCCCCTGGCGCTCACATGGGCCCCTGGCGCTCACATGGGCCCCTGGCGCTCACATGGTTCCCTGGCGCTCACATGGGCCCCCTGGCGCTCACATGGTTCCCTGGCGCTCACATGGGCCCCTGGCGCTCACATGGGCCCCTGGCGCTCACATGGGCCCCTGGCGCTCACATGGTTCCCTGGCGCTCACATGGTTCCCTGGCGCTCACATGGTCCCCTGGCGCTCACATGGGCCCCTGGCGCTCACATGGGCCCCTGGCGCTCACATGGTTCCCTGGCGCTCACATGGTTCCCTGGCGCTCACATGGGCCCCTGGCGGCAGGAGGCAGAGGTCAGCTGCATTCCTGGGGGGCCGCACCGAGTGTGGGAGCGACTGTTCTTCCCGGTCGTGGGCTGCAGGCCTGTGTGAGGACTCGGGGGCTGCTCCTGGCCTGTAGGTCGGCACACCCGTTGTGATTCGTTGCTTTTGAAATAATAAGTTTGGGAAGTGAGTTCTCCAGCCTTTTCTTAGCCAATACGGTTTTGACTACTCGGGGCCTCACAGTTTCATAGGAACCTGAGGATTGGCTCTTCCGTTTCGGGGGAGAAGGCCCGTGGGACCTCCGTGGGGATTGAATTGAGTCTGTAGGTCACTCGAGGGAGCTGCTGTTTTAACATTTAGTCTCCGGCCGTGGCCGCGGGAGGCCCTCTCGTCACCGACCTCTGTCTTGCAGCCGCGTTTCCTGGTTTCCGGGACCGACCCTCTGGCCCCTTGTGAGTGACCGAGCGTCGTTGTCCCTCCGGGAGCCGTTGTAAATGAGCTGTTTTCCGAATTCCCGTTGCGGGTTGCCGTGCTGGTGTGAGGAACACGGTGCTCGTGGCGTGCGTCGTGTTTGCTGTGCACAGATTGTGCCCCTGGGAGCAGGCAGCGCAGCCTCTCCCTCTCCCACGTGGCGCCCTTTCCCTCTCTCGCCTCGGCGCTCTGGCTGGTGCCTTCCGTCTCGGGGAGAGGAAGCGCCCTTCACCTTGGGCGCAGGGCTGGCTGTGGGGTTCACGGTTGCCCTTCGCCCTGGGGGGGGGGAGGAGGCCTCTCTTCCCGGTGCATTTAGCACGAAAGAGGGTCGCGTCTGGGGCTGGCGACCACGGCCGCAGTGTCCGTGTCACTGTGCGGGGCGCGCCCCCTTTGCAGCCTTCATTGCTGTCATCGTGGGGCCGGGCTTGGTTCCTGATCTCACGAGAGATTAGGTCCAGCGTGTGCTCATCGCAGGGAAGAGAGCAGGTGCCACCCCTGCCCCGCAGACCGCCGTCGGGCTGGGCCCACTGCGCAGACCCAGGGCGATCCGCTCACGTTGTCCTTTGTGTTAACAGCCGGATTCCGATTCCACCAAACACTCAACTCCTTCCAACAGCTCCAACCCCAGCGGCCCGCCGAGCCCCACCTCCCCCCACAGGAGCCAGCTCCCCCTTGAAGGCCTGGAGCCGCCGGCCTACGACGCCTGAAGCCACTGGCCGCCACCTCGTCGCCACGGGCCCAGGAGCCGCGTGGCTGCAACGCCAGTGCCGAGACTGAGCTGACCCCTAGTGTCCACGGAAACGCGGATGACGTGTAGATAAGGAGACGCAGAAAACTGTTGTAATGTGATCGTTCATGCCACGCCCTCAGGGCCCTGCACCTGACCCTTCGTCCGCACCAGGTGGGTGGGAAGGTGCCGGGCCCGCAAGGCCGCCGCTCAGACCCCGCAGCCCTGGCGCTCTGCTCGGGAGGCGGGCAGCTCGGCCGGACCACCTGCTCCTCCCAGCCGTCCGGGGCTGGAGAAGGTAGGAAGCCGTCTCATCAGTGCCTGGTCCCGAGGACAGGAACACGGGGCTGGCCGGTGCCGTTCGCTGGCCGCTGCGTCGTCTGCTGCCGAGTCCTGCTGACCTTGGACCGTGACACAGGCCCGTGAGGGAGCCGCGGCCGGGCCCCGTGTGCGTCCCTTCCCGATCACAACCACACGTCACCAGTACCTACTACTGTGAAGCCGGCTGTGCTGCTTCCCACCGCTTCCCGGCTCCACCTCCGTGAGCGGCTGTCCTGGTGCAGCCAGGCCCCGCCCCCCCGCCCGGTCCCGCATGGAGCCGGGGGAGCACCCTGGGGCCCTCAGACGCCGGGCACCCCTGCACATCGCCCTCCCCGGCCTCCTTTCACGCTCACCTCCCTGTGTCGCGTGAGCAGCCAGGTCTGAGGCTGTCCCGGGAGCGGCTGAGTCCCTGGCCAGCGCACAGCGTCTCGGCCAGGACGGAGGACGGCTGCTCTCCGCGGCCCCGGCGGCCCCGGGGTGCTGGTGACGGCGAGCACTTCCTGAGGCGGCACAGTGCGCGGGCCCGTGGGCGCCAACCCAGCAGCTGCCCGCCACCCCCCCCCCCCCCCGGGCCTCTGCTGGGGCCGGCACCTGCTGGGGTTCTGGTTTTTACTTTTGTAATGTAAGTCGGAGTCTCTGTAATTATTGAATCACCGTGAGAACATTTTGAACAATTTACCTGTCAATAAAGCAGAAGACGGCAGTTTTAAAGTTCCCAGTTTGTCTGAGTGTCCGGGCGCCCCCAGGTGCTGGGAAAGCGCCCCTCTGTCATCCCGTGCCGTGGGGGCAGGGCTGGCCGGAAGGGACCTCACCTGCCGGGTACCCCCTGGGGGAGCTGTGCCAGGCGGGCGGCTCCCGGCCCAGGGCAGCAGAGAAGCCTGTCCGCCCGCAGGCGCTGGCCCCTCGATGCTGGGGACAGGCTGGGGCTGTGACCAGTGGGCTCTGGCCCTGGAGGGCCGTTTCCCCAGGGGCAGGGCGCGCCTGGTGGGTTGGGGGGGTGTGCCCTGCGGAGCCCCCGGGAGTTCGGTGACAGGGCAGTGACAGGACCTGCCACAGGTGATGCCAGGCCAGCCAGCGCCGCAGCCTAGAGCTCCCGTCTCGTCCCCCCACAAGGCCGCCGCCTCCAGGTGTGTCACTTAGCACCCGGGCCCGGCGCACTGTGGGGTCTCCGTGGGCACAGCAGGGGGAGGGGAGAAGCTGTGGGAGCTCTGGCTGCAGTTCTGCCCCAAGGGGTTCCCACCTGTCGGCTCCCACGTCTGGCAGTCACATGGCCCTGCCCTCCCCAGAGCAAACCACAGTCCTCCCAGCCCGGGTGCGAGCAGCCGGGAGGGAGCCCTGCCAGGAGGGTCAGGGTTAGGAATATGGTTAGTGTTTGGACCTGGTTCAGGGTTAGGGTTAGGGTTAGACCTGGGTCAGGGTTAGGGTTGGACCTGAGTTAGGGTTTGCATTATGGTTAGACCTGGGTTAGGGATACAGTTAGGATTGGACCTGGGTTAGGGTTAGGGTTAGGGTTAGACCTGGGTGTCAGGGTTAGGGTTAGACCTGGGGTAGGAGTAGGGTTAGGGTTAGGGTTAGGGTTAGGGTTGGACCTGGGGTAGGAGTAGGGTTAGGGTTAGGGTTAGGGTTAGGGTTGGACCTGTGTTAGGGTTAGGGGTCAGGGTTAGGGTTAGGGTTAGGAATATGGTTAGGGTTGGACCTGGGGTAGGAGTAGGGTTAGGGTTAGGGTTAGGGTTGGACCTGTGGTAGGAGTAAGGTTACGGTTAGGGTTAGGGTTTGGTTTGGACCTGGGGTAGGAGTAGGGTTAGGGTTAGGGTTATGGTTAGGGTTGGACCTGTGTTAGGGTTAGGGGTTAGGGTTAGGGGTAGGGTTAGGGTTAGGAGTAGGGTTAGGGTTAGGTTTAGGGGTACGGTTAGGGTTGGACTTGGGTTAGGAGTAGGGTTAGGGTTATGGTTAGGGTTATGTTTGGACCTGGGCTAGGGTTAGGGTTTAGGGTTAGGGTTAGGGTTAGGGTTAGGGTTAGGGTTAGGGTTATTGTTGGACCTGTGGTAGGAGTAGGATTAGGGTTATGATTAGGTTTGGACCTGGGGTAGGAGTAGGGTTAGGGTGGGACCTGGGGTTGGAGTAAGGTTATGGTTAGGGTTAGGGTTTGGTTTGGACCTGGGGTAGGAGTAGGGTTAGGGTTAGGGTTAGGGTTAGGGTTGTACCTGGGGTAGGAGTAGGGTTAGGGTTAGGGTTAGGGTTGGACCTGGGCTGGGGTTGTACCTGGGGTAGGAGTAGGTTAGGGTTAGGGTTAGGGTTAGGGTTGGACCTGGGGTAGATGTAGGGTTAGGGTTAGGGTTAGGGTTAGGGTTAGGGTTGGACTTGGGGTAGGAGTAGGGTTAGGGTTAGGGTTAGGGTTGGACCTCGGGTAGGAGTAAGGTTACGGTTAGGGTTAGGGTTAGGGTTAGGTTTAGGGTTAGGGTTAGGGTTAGGGTTGGTCCTGGGCTAGGGTTAGGGTTAGGTTTTATCTGGGGTAGGAGTAAGGTTAGAGTTAGGGTTAGGGTTAGGGTTAGGGTTATGGTTCGGGTTAGAGTTGGACCTGGGGTAGGAGTAGGGTTTGGGTTAGGGTTAGGGTTATGTTTGGACCTGTGCTAGGGTTAAGGTTAGGGTTGTATCTGGGGTAGGGTTAGGGTTAGGATTAGGGTTAGGGTTAGGTATAGGGTTAGTGTTCGGGTTGGACCTGGGGTAGGAATAGGGTTAGGGTTAGGGTTAGGGTTAGTGTTAGGGTTAGAGTTAGGTTTAGGGTTAGTGTTGTACCTGGGGTAGGAGTAGGGTTAGGGTTAGGGTTAGGGTTGGACCTGGGGTAGGGTTAGGGTTAGGGTTAGGGTTAGGGTTGGGGTTGGGGTTAGGGTTAGGGTTTCATCTGCGCTAGGGTTAGGGTTAGGGTTAGGATTAGGGTTAGGGTTAAGGTTAAGGTTAGCGTTAGGGTTAGGGTTAGAGTTGGAGCTGGGGTAGGAGTAGGGTTAGGGTTAGGGTTAGGTTTGGACCTAGGCTAGGGTTAGGGTACGGGTTGTACCTGGGGTAGGATTAGGGTTAGGGTTTTACCTGGGGTAGGGGTAGGGTTAGGGGTAGGGTTAGGGTTAAGGTTGGACCTGCGTTAGGGTTAGGGTTAGGGTTAGGGTTAGGGTTAGATCTTGGTCCCTGGTGTGATGTCTGCCACTGGTGGTCAGGGCACAGGCACTGAGTTCCGCTATTTTAAAAACGAGTTATTACGGGTCGCAGCAGGAAGCTCGGGGAGCTCACATGTTGAACTCAGTGCCAACCCCCTGCTGGCAGTGTGGAGCTCGGGCGCAGCCTCTAACCCCGTGCCAGGGTTAGGTTTAGGGTTAGTGTTAGGTTTAGGGTTAGTGTTGGACCTGGGGTAGGAGTAGGGTTAGGGTTAGGGTTAGTGTTGGACATGGGGTAGGAGTATGGTTAGGGTTAGGGTTAGGGTTAGGGTTGGAATTGGGGTAGGAGTAGGGTTAGTGTTATGGTTAGGGTTGGACCTGGGGTAGGAGTAACGTTACGGTTAGGGTTAGGGTTTGGTTTGGACCTGGGGTAGGAGTAGGGTTAGGGTTAGGGTTAGGGTTACGGTTACGGTTAGGGTTGGACCTGGGGTAGGAGTTAGGGTTAGTGTTGTACCTGGGGTAGGAGTAAGGTTAGGGTTAGGGTTAGGGTTGGACCTGGGCTAGGGTTAGGGTTAGGGTTGTACCTGGGGTAGGAGTAAGGTTAGGGTTCGGGTTAGGGTTTGGGTTATGGTTGGACCTGGGGGTAGGAGTAGGGTTAGGGTTAGGGTTAGGGTTGGGTTAGGGTTAGATCTGGGGTAGGGTTAGGGTTAGGGTTAGGGTTAGGGTTGGACTTGGGGTAGGAGTAGGGTTAGGGTTAGGGTTAGGGTTGGACCTGGGGTAGGAGTAAGGTTACGGTTAGGGTTAGGGTTAGGGTTGTACCTGGGGTAGGGTTAGGGTTAGGGTTAGGGTTAGGGTTGGGGTTAGGGTTAGGGTAGGACCTGGGGTAGGAGTAGGGTTAGGGTTAGGGTTAGGGTTAGGGTTAGGGTTAGGGTTAGTGTTAGGGTTAGGGTTAGGGTTAGGGTTAGGGTTAGGGTTAGGGTTAAGGTTAGGGTTAGGTTTAGGGTTAGTGTTGTACCTGGGGTAGGAGTAGGGTTAGGGTTAGGGTTAGGGTTGGACCTCCGTTAGAGTTAGGGTTAGGGTTAGGGTTAGTTTTAGGGTTAGGGTTAGGGTTGGACCTCCGTTAGAGTTAGGGTTAGGGTTAGGGTTAGGGTTAGGGTTAGGGTTAGCGTTAGGGTTAGGGTTAGGGTTAGGGTTAGATCTTGGTCTCTGGTGTGATGTCTGCCACTGGTGGTCAGGGCACAGGCACTGAGTTCCGCTATTTTAAAAACGAGTTATCACTTGTTGCAGTAGGAAGCTCGTGGAGCTCACGTGTTGAACTCAGTGCCACGAGTGGCCAACCCCCTGCTGGCAGTGTGGAGCTTGGGCGCAGCCTCTAACCCCGTGCCAGTGTTAGGTTTAGGGTTAGTGTTAGGTTTAGGGTTAGTGTTGGACCTGGGGTAGGAGTAGGGTTAGGGTTAGGGTTAGTGTTGGACTTGGGGTAGGAGTAGGGTTAGGGTTAGGGTTAGGGTTAGGGTTAGTGTTGGACCTGGGCTAGGGTTTGGGTTAGGGTTGTACCTGGGGTAGGGTTAGGGTTAGGGTTAGGGTTAGGGTTAGGGTTAGGTTTGGGTTAGGGTTAGGGTTGGTCCTGGGCTAGGGTTAGGGGTAGGTTTGTATCTGGGGTAGGAGTAAGGTTAGGGTTAGGGTTAGGGTTAGGGTTGGACCTGGGCTATGGTTAGGGTTAGGGTTAGGGTTAGGGTTAGGGTTAGGGTTATTGTTCGGGTTAGAGTTGGACCTGGGGTAGGAGTAGGGTTAGGGTTACGGTTAGGGTTAGGGTTAGGGTTGTACCTGGGGTAGGAGTAAGGTTAGGGTTAGGGTTAGGGTTAGGGTTAGGGTTGGACCTGGGGTAGGAGTAAGGTTCCGGTTAGGGTTAGGGTTAGGGTTAGGGTTAGGGTTAGGGTTAGGGTTAGGGTTGGACCTGGGGTAGGAGTTAGGGTTAGTTTTGTACTTGGGGTAGGAGTAAGGTTAGGGTTAGGGTTAGGGTTGGACCTGGGGTAGGAGTAAGGTTAGGATTCGGGTTAGGTTTTGGGTTATGGTTGGACCTGGGGGTAGGAGTAGGGTTAGGGTTAGGGTTGGGTTAGGGTTAGACCTGGGGTAGGGTTAGGTTTAGGGTTAGGGTTAGGGTTAGGGTTAGTGTTGGACCTGGGGTAGGGTTAGGGTTAAGGTTAGGGTTAGGGTTAGGGTTGGACCTGGGCTAGGGTTAGGGTTAGGGTTAGGGTTATGGTTCGGGTTAGAGTTAGGGTTAGGGTTAGGGTTAGGGTTCGGGTTAGGGTTAGTGTTGTATCTGGGGTAGGAGTAGGGTTAGGGTTAGGGTTAGGGTTAGGTTTATGTTTGGACCTGTGCTAGGGTTAGGGTTAGGGTTGTATCTGGGGTAGGGTTAGGGTTAGGATTAGGGTTAGGATTAGGTATAGGGTTAGGGTTCGGGTTGGACCTGGGGTAGGAATAGAGTTAGGGTTAGGGCTAGGGTTAGTGTTAGGTTTAGAGTTAGGTTTAGGGTTAGTGTTGTACCTGGGGTAGGAGTAGGGTTAGGATTAGGGTTAGGGTTTGACCTGGGGTAGGACTCGGGTTAGGGTTAGGGTTAGGGTTAGGGTTAGGGTTAGGGTTGGACCTCCGTTTGAGTTAGGGTTAGGGTTAGGGTTAGGGTTAGCGTTAGCGTTAGGGTTAGGGTTAGGGTTAGGGTTATCGTTAGGGTTAGGGTTAGGGTTAGGGTTAGGGTTAGGGTTAGCGTTAGGGTTAGGGTTAGGGTTAGGGTTAGGTTTGGGTTAGGGTTAGGGTTGGTCCTGGGCTAGGGTTAGGGGTAGGTTTGTATCTGGGGTAGGAGTAAGGTTAGGGTTAGGGTTAGGGTTAGGGTTGGACCTGGGCTATGGTTAGGGTTAGGGTTAGGGTTAGGGTTAGGGTTAGGGTTAGGGTTAGGGTTAGGGTTAGGGTTAGGGTTAGAGTTGGACCTGGGGTAGGAGTAGGGTTAGGGTTAGGGTTAGGGTTAGGGTTAGGGTTGTACCTGGGGTAGGAGTAAGGTTAGGGTTAGGGTTAGGGTTAGGGTTAGGGTTGGACCTGGGGTAGGAGTAAGGTTCCGGTTAGGGTTAGGGTTAGGGTTAGGGTTAGGGTTAGGGTTAGGGTTAGGGTTGGACCTGGGGTAGGAGTTAGGGTTAGTTTTGTACCTGGGGTAGGAGTAAGGTTAGGGTTAGGGTTAGGGTTGGACCTGGGGTAGGAGTAAGGTTAGGATTCGGGTTAGGTTTTGGGTTATGGTTGGACCTGGGGGTAGGAGTAGGGTTAGGGTTAGGGTTGGGTTAGGGTTAGACCTGGGGTAGGGTTAGGTTTAGGGTTAGGGTTAGGGTTAGGGTTAGTGTTGGACCTGGGGTAGGGTTAGGGTTAAGGTTAGGGTTAGGGTTAGGGTTGGACCTGGGCTAGGGTTAGGGTTAGGGTTAGGGTTATGGTTCGGGTTAGAGTTAGGGTTAGGGTTAGGGTTAGGGTTAGGGTTAGTGTTGTATCTGGGGTAGGAGTAGGGTTAGGGTTAGGGTTAGGGTTAGGGTTAGGTTTATGTTTGGACCTGTGCTAGGGTTAGGGTTAGGGTTGTATCTGGGGTAGGGTTAGGGTTAGGATTAGGGTTAGGATTAGGTATAGGGTTAGGGTTCGGGTTGGACCTGGGGTAGGAATAGGGTTAGGGTTAGGGCTAGGGTTAGTGTTAGGTTTAGAGTTAGGTTTAGGGTTAGTGTTGTACCTGGGGTAGGAGTAGGGTTAGGATTAGGGTTAGGGTTTGACCTGGGGTTAGGGTTAGGGTTAGGGTTAGGGTTAGGGTTAGGGTTAGGGTTAGGGTTGGACCTCCGTTTGAGTTAGGGTTAGGGTTAGGGTTAGCGTTAGCGTTAGGGTTAGGGTTAGGGTTAGGGTTATCGTTAGGGTTAGGGTTAGGGTTAGGGTTAGGGTTAGGGTTAGCGTTAGGGTTAGGGTTAGGGTTAGGGTTAGATCTTGGTCTCTGGTGTGATGTCTGCCACTGGTGGTCAGCGCACAGGCACTGAGTTCTGCTATTTTAAAAACGAGTTACCACTTTTTGCAGCAGGAAGCTCGGGGACTCACGCGTTGAACTCAGTGCCACGAGTGGCCAACCCCCTGCTGGCAGTGTGGAGCGGGGGCGCAGCCTCTAACCCCGTGCCAGGCCGGCCGGCGGCAGGTGTTGTGTGTGGACCCTGGTGCTGGGCCACTTGGTGCAAGTTCACACCAGGCAGCCGTGTGGCTGCTGCTCTGCTCGTGGGGCGGGGTGTCGCAGAGCCGCCCTGAGTGGGGAGGGCAAGGCCTGGCCTGGCAGCGACAGACACCCCGCCCCGTCCCTGCGCAGCCGCTTGGCAGGACACGGGTCTCGGGTGCCCCCTGCCCCTCACCAGCGCCTTCCCTCCCCGGGGCCTCGGCACCAGGGAAACCTGCCTACTTCTGGGCACCTCCCAGCCGACAGGCAGCCTCGGGCCTGCAGGTGGGTCGCTGCCTGGGCGGTGGGCTGGCTGCCCGTGGCCGGTTCTGAGGACCGCCACGGAGGGCGCCCCCGGCCCTCACTCCCACCCGCCTGGCGGGGACACGGACACAGCGGACGGCGGGTGCAGGAAACCCCTTTATTGGCAGCCGCCCTGCGAGTGGCTGGCCAGCGCGGTGTCCCCGAGGCTGTGACCCGCACACGGGCCAGGGGCCAGGGGCGCAGGGTGGGAGGAGGCGTGGCGGGGGCAGGTCCAGGTCGCGCCGCCCAGCCCTCAGGCGTCCGTGTCCGTCTGGGTCGCAGCGAACAGCGGGTTGACGAAGCAGCTCTGGCTGGTGCTCTCGGCCAACGTCTTCGGGGCAGGTACCGGGGGCTGTGGGGGCACAGTCGGGGCGTCGGGCGTGGAGCCGGCCACGGGGAGGCCCACCCCCAGCCCCCGGCCACGCACCTGCTCCACGGAGCCTGCCACGTCGAACACCGGGTTGTGGAAGCCCAGGGGCGTCTCGTCGCGCCTCCTCCACCTACAGGTGGGAAGCCTTGAGCCCCTTGTACCTGAACCCTCCCCCCCCCCCTCCCCCCCACATACCCGAGCCCCCGCCCCGCGTACCTGAGCCTCCCCGCGCGGTGCAGCAACAGCGCCCCCGCCGGCAGCACCAGTAGCACCAGGAACAGCGCAGCTGCCAAGCCGCTCGCGAGCCCCACGCGCGACCCCGGCCGGTGCGAACCGTCCCCGACGGGCGCGCCCGACTCCCAGAAGGTCGCCGACAAGATCCCGAGGGCCTCCCCTGGCACGGAGAGCGGGCTCAGTCCCCCGGGCGGGCGGGCGGGCGGGGACAGGGCCGGGCGGGCCGCGCTTACCGTGCTCCGCGACGTCCGCCAGGAGGGCCCGGGCCAGCCGCCCCGCGCCGCCCGCCTCGGGCCCGGGCTCCGCCAGCACCACCTGGATCTCCGTGTCGGCCTCCGCGCCCGGGGCCTCGCGGGGCTGGGGCGGCCGCGGCACCTTGGACACGGCCACCTGCAGCGCCTGGTACTGGGGCTGGGGCGGGGCACCGGGTTGGCCGGGAGCTGCGCCCTGGGACCTGCGGGGCCGCGGGGGGGGGAGGGGTGGGGTGGGGTGGGGTGGCGCCCAGGTGGGCGAAGCGTGGGCGCGCCCGTGAGGAGGTGGAGCGGGGCTCCAGGGTCCCCGACAGCGGAGGCTCCGGGCGGGGCGGGGCGGGGCGGGGCGGGGCGCCCATTACCAAGGCCAGGAAGTCGCGCAGCAGCCGCGCCCGGTACTGCGCCAGGTCAAAGGCAGGGCCGTGGGTCAGCGACACGATGGCTCCTGCGACAGGAGGGGAGGGGTCCGCGCGGCGCCCGGGACCCACGGGTGCCCAGCCGCCCGCGCGCAGGGGCGGAGCAGAGGCGCTCACCGCACAGGGCGCAGCATTGCCCCTCGGGCCGGAGCGCGTCGTGGCAGGCGGCCTGGGGGCAGTGGCCGCCCGAGGGCCGGAGCAGGGCCGCACAGACCCACGGCTGCACCTGGAGGCGGGAAGCCGGCTCAGCGCGGAGGGCGGAGGGGCGCGGCGGCCCGGTCCCAGCGCCGGCCTCACGCGTGCGGGGCCCTCGCCGCCCGCGGGCGCCCTCACCTCCGCGTTGCCGCAGACGCAGCCCGACGGGGCGGCGCAGGCCTCGGGGCGCACGCTCAGCGCGCCCGGCCCGTGAAAGCGCAGGCGGCCGGCGCGGGACGCCAGGAAGACAGCCAGGTCCTCATCGCGCGTGAACTTCTGCGGGGCCAGGTCACAGCGGAGGCGGCCCGGCTGAGTGCTCGGCACGCGTGTCCAGACCACGGGGGTGGGGGCGCCCGGGGAGGGGCCCCGAGTCCCGCCCCGCTCGGCCCCTCACCTGGCCCAGAGCCCAGACGCTGCCCACGCGCAGGGCGCGGGCGCCCGGGCCGAGGCCCACCCGGAAGGAGGAGTCCGGCGGGAAGACCACGTCATCGTGGCGGCAGGGCACGCGCTCCACGTCCAGCGCGAAGAGGCCGCGCGCCGCGTCCCCCGAGCGCCACAGGCGCGGGTCGTGCCAGGAGAAGCGGTCGGGGTCGAGGAAGCGCGCGGGGGCGCCTGCGCGAGGGGACGTGTCCCAGAGGTGCGCGGGGAACACGGCCTCCACGCAGGCCCCGAGTCCCCAGCCAGACCCCCCCCACTCGGACCCCCCCCCCACTCAGACCCGTTCCCACTCGGGACGACCCGTCGCGACAACGCCCTCTGCCCAGGCCCCGCCCCCAGACGCCGCAGCGGGGGCGGGGCGGGGGCGGGGCCTCACCGGGGCCGCAGTCCGGGTCCGGGTCCGAGCTGGGGTCCGCGGCGCTGAACCCCGCCCCCGAGGCCAGGACCAGCTCCCCGTCCAGAGGCAGGAGCTGCAAGAAGCGCAGGAGGAAGGACACGTGGCGGCCCAGGCGCCAGAGGACCCTGTGGGCGCCCCCCCCCCCATGAGCCAGGCCTGGGGGCTCCCCGCCCCGGCGGAGTCGCTGATGCCCGAGGGAGCAGGGCCTCCGGCCCAGGAGCCCAGCTACCCTGCGGCCTGGGAGCCTGGAGAGTTTGGGGTGACATGAGCCAGGAACTGTACAAGCCAAGGGCTCATGGGTTCCGAGAACCCACGTGCTGGGAAGTGGAAAGGCCCCCCTGGACCCTGTGAGGGAGGCGGGGGGTGCCAGGGGCGGCCTTGGAGTCCCCCTGGCTCCACCGTGGCAGCCCGTTCACCAACCCAGGCCTCGGGGGTCAGAGGAAACAGCAGCGGGAAGGCCTGGAGCCGAAGGACTGACTGCCCCCCCCTCGTCCGGAGCCCCAGGACCCTGCCCCTGCCGACCCCCCTGGGGTTGGGCTGCCACCCAGGGCCCAGCCTCCGGTCCCAACTTGCTGGGCAGGGCCTGCTCTTCAGCTGTTCCCAGGCACCCACCGGGAAGCTGGCCCCTGGGCGGGGAATGGGGGTCCCAGGCCAACTACCTCCACTCCTGAGGGTGCAGCCCCGCCCACCGCCCGGGTGAGCCGGGGGCAGGTGGCACGGCGCCTCCCGCCTCCAGGGCAGGGGCGGTGTCAGCAGTGTGACGGCCACTCACTTTTGTAAAGAGCCAGAGGGGAGAAGTACAAAGGACACCATGATACTTGGAAGGAAGAACACAACAGGGGAGCTAAACGTGAGTCTCCATGCAGCTTAAGAACACCAGGCAGCCTGGGCCTGATGCTAAGGAACTTTCCAGAAGGCAGCAGGGAAGGCCTGAGAGAGAACGCGCCCCCCCAGTCAGGACAGGCTCCCACTCAGGGATATCGCCCTGCCTGCAGGCCCTTCCCGCGGGCTCCCCTTCAACCTCCAGGAGAGACGGGAGGATCCAGGTCAAAGTGTCAAAATTCAGATGCCAGGGGTGGGGGAGGAGAGAACATTTGAAGAAACACGAAGGTGAATTTTCCAGATTTGAAGAAAGAAACCAGATGGAGAGGCCTCATGGAGAGCCTACGGGAACGAAGGAGAGTCACACCCAGACACGGGACAGCGGCTGAGCACAGAGACACAGAGACACCCTGGAAGCTTCAGAGAGAGACCAGGTCACGGGGAAAGAAAAAATGCAGAAACCAGTTTCTCAGCAACAACAATGGGTTCAAAAAGCCCATCGAATGATGTTTTATATATTCCTAGAGGCCCGGTGCATGAAATTCGTGCAAGCGTAGGCCTTCCTGCCCCTGGCTGCCGGCACGGGCTTCTCTCTGGCACCCCGCAGCCCCGGCTTCGTCCAGAGGGTCATCAGTCTAATTAGCATATTACCCTTTTATTAGTATAGATAGGAAAAGAACTTTTCATCTAGAATTTTATATCCAGACAAACTCCCATTCAAATGTGAGAGCATAAAAAATGCCCTCAGGCCTAAAAGACACCAGAAGGGGGACCTATCCTGACGACAGGCTGGGGGAGGGAAGTGGGAGGGGCCCAGCGCTGTGAAGAGATGGGAAGTGGGGGTGAGATACGTCGGTAATGCTTATTGTTATCTTTTTAAGTCGTTTAAAAGCTGGGACTGAAATGTGATGGGGGAGGGGAAGACCCCAGGGACCGGCGTGCCCTGCACAACTCCCGGGGCAAGGGGAGGAACGGATAGCGAGCCGCTTGAGAAACCAAAAGACCCCCAAGCCTCACACCAACATGGCGTCTATCGATTTCTAGAGAAGTTTAAAACATCAGAATGGACACAACAGCCGACAGAGAACTTGAACAGGCCGGCAAGCATGGAAGATACTAGAATGTTGGTCAAAGACCTCCTGTTTTCAAAATACCCAGTCCACATGTTTTTACAGGCAAAGTATACCAAACTCGCAATTTCTTCTTACAGAAATGGTTCTGGAAAACAGGAAGAAGGAGTGGAAACCGCCCAGCCCATTTTATGAGGCCAGGGTGAGCTCAACTCCTAAACCAGATGAAGGACATTCGAAGCTAAGAAGAATCGGCTCATTTACTTAGAACAGATATGCCAACGTCCTAAATGCAGGATTAGTTGACTAAAGGCAACCGTGTATTTTGAAAACACATGGCCCGTGTTGCCCAGTGGTTGAGCGTCAACTCATGTGCCAGGAGGTCACCGGTTCGATTCCCCGGTCAGGGCATGTGCCCAGGTTGCGGGCTAGCCCCTCACTAGGGGGTGTGCAGGAGACAGCTAATGGATGTTGATGTTGCTCTCTCTTTGATGTTTCTCTCTCTCTCCCTCACCCTTCCTCTCTCTCTAAAAATCATTAAAAACATGAAAAAATACAAATACATGGTGTTCAAAGGGTTCATGCCCCAGGAATGCGGGAAGGCAGCCTGGGACTTGGCGCTGGCAGGCGTGTATGCTGGTGGCCCAGCAGGTGGCAGGAGAGCCTCGTGCTGGGAAGTCAGTGTGGCAGCCGCGGGCGCGTTTGAAGAAGTGGCACCTGCACCTCGTGCCGAGGGCCGAGGACAGTCTGCGGGGACGGCGCGGCCTCAGAGGCCCTCACCGACAGGCCAAACCAAGGAGGGGAGAGAACGCACATCTGCATCGATGCAGGAAGACCCCCGAGAGTCCAACGACCGGCGGATGATTTGTCAGCACTGCTGGCCGACGCGCTCTGGCCGGAGCGCAGTTGGTTCGCGCGTCCCCCCAGTGCGCCAGGCTGTGGTGTGACCCCGGCCAGGGCACACACAGCGGACAACACACCCCTGTTTCTCTCTCACTCAGCGTGAAGTAATTTCCTAGCAAACTGGCAGTGGAACAGAATTTCTACAATTGGGTAGTTTCTGTCCCAAACCCGACAGCAAACTGGGCAAAGGGTAGAAACGGGAGGGGCACGGGGCCAGGAGGAAGGCAGTCAGGGAGGGCTCCCAACCTGAGACACATTTACCCGGGGGGGTGTGGGGGGGGGCGGGGGGCTGAGGCTGTGGAGGAGGTCTCTCCACCTCCCACGGCAACTCCGGGGCCATCGCCCCGTCCCTTAGCCCCTGACTGTTCCCACCCCCGGCCTCCGATGAGGCTGCAAGGACCCAGCAGCCCGCCCCCCTGCTCCCCCATGTCCCAGCCCCGTCCCCCCATGTCCCAGCCCTGCCCCCATGTCCCAGCTCCCCCCATGTCCCAGCCCCCCATGTCCCAGCTCCCCCCATGTCCCAGCTCCCCCATGTCCCAGACCCCCATGTCCCAGCTCCCTCCATGTCCCAGACCCCCATGTCCCAGCTCCCCCCATGTCCCAGCTCCCCCCATGTCCCAGCTCCCCCCATGTCCCAGACCCCCATGTCCCAGACCCCCATGTCCCAGCTCCCCCATGTCCCAGACCCCCATGTCCCAGCCCCCCATGTCCCAGCCCTGCCCCCCATGTCCCAGCTCCCCCCATGTCCCAGCCCCCCATGTCCCACCCCCCATGTCCCAGCCCCCCCATGTCCCAGCCCCGTCCCCCCATGTCCCAGACCCCCATGTCCCAGCTCCCCCATGTCCCAGCCCCGCCCCCATGTCCCTGCCCCCCATGTCCCAGCCCCCCCATGTCCCAGCCCCGTCCCCCCATGCCCCAGCCCCCCATGCCCCAGCCCCACCCCCATGTCCCCCCCATGTCCCAGCCCCCCCATGTCCCACCCCCCATGTCCCACCCCCCATGTCCCACCCCTCCATGTCCCAGCCCCCCATGTCCCAGCCCCGCCCCCATGTCCCAGCCCCCCATGCCCCAGCCCCCCCTCACCATGGTGGAGACGCTGTGACCTCCGCGCACCAGGACCGACACCATCTGGGGGAGAAGGAGAAGCCTCAGCGGCGGACCCACTGGGCCCCCCCACCCCGGACCGCGCGGGCCCGGGTCCGAGCCCCCTCCCGGTGGGCCAGGCACCTTGTCCGCTGGGAACTCCACGGCGGCGCCTGCGCAGGGGGTGCGGTTCTGGCTCCAGTTGTCGGCGGCGTCGAAGTCGGTGTTGGGGACCCAGACTTTGTAGGCGGCCCTGGCCAGCGCTGGGGAGGCGGCGGCTGAGTGCTCCCGGCGGCCCGGGTCCTGCCCGGCCTTCCCGCGGGGGGCCCCCCATGGCAGCTCGGGGCCCGCGGGAACCCCGCCCGGCGCCCTCGGAGGAACTCCTATGGTATCTGCAGAGCCCGCCCGAACGTGCCCTCCGCCAGGCCGCCCGCCCCGTCTGGCCCGGAGCAGGAGCCGAGGACCCGGCGGGGCCAGGACCGGGCCCAGAGGGAGGGCCGGGCCGGGAGGGAGCGGGGAGCCGGGGCGGCGGAGCTGCCGTTACCCAGCTCCCGGCGTCGGGCGGCACCGAAGACACGCAGCCCGGGCCCGGGGAGGGCAGGGCCCCGGGGAGGGCAGGGCCCCCGACAGGGAAGCGGAGGCAGCTCGGGGCCCCGCGGGGAGGAGGCGGCGCCCAGGGCAGGCGCGCGGCCCCCGGGTCTGGCCCGGGCTCCTGGGCTCCCTGGGGGCTGCGGTGGGACGGAGCCGCCCCCCCCCCCCCCCGGGGACCGGGCCTCCGCTTACCGCAGAGCTGCAGCCCCAGCAGCAGCCGGCCCAGCGCGCCCATCGCGCCCATCGCCCAGCGCCCAGCGCCCGCTCCCCCGCCCGGACTTTGCCCGCAGAGCCCACGTGACCGGGCGGGCGGGCCGGGCGGTTACACATTCACCTCCAGGCCCGCCTGGACCGCGGCCTCTTCCCCACATTCCGCCCCCAGGACCTGGGCCTGTCAGGACTCACCTGCCTAGGAGGTGGGTGTGTTGGGGGAGAATAAAGGACCTTGGGGTCCCCCTTCTCTGTCCCGGTGCGGCTGGGTCAGCACCTGGTCCGCCCAGCTGGTGGGACTGGGTGTCCACTCCGCCCTGCGGGCCCTCCTGCCGCCTGGCGGGGGCTGTGGGTGGAGCTGGTGCGGCCTGTGGCCCCGCTGAGGGCAGGCAGGGCGAGCTTGGGGAGTGGCGAGGGTGATGGACAGAGGGTGATGGACGGAGGGTGATGGACGGAGGGTGATGGACGGAGGGTGATGGACGGAGGGTGATGGGTGGAGGGTGATGGACGGAGGAGGGTGATGGACGGATGGGAAATAGTGAGTGAAGGAAGGAATGAGTGGACAGAAACCGGCCCGTGGGAAGGTGAGTGGTTGGTGACGGGGTGGATGCTGGGTGGGAGATGGGGAGGCGGGTGATGGAGGGTGGGAGGTGGATGGATGATGAGCGGAGATGGTGGATGGAGATGAACGAAGCTGTAAGTGGATGGAGCGTGGGTCACGGATGGTGGGTGGATGGTGTACAGACGGTGCATATGGATGGTGGCTGGTTGAGATGGGTGGGGTGGGAAAGGCCGCGGGTTTGGGATGGCAGAGGCGATGGATGGTGATGAATGGTGGATGGTGGGTAGATGCGTGGGGATTGGGGCTGAGATGAGTTGT